>NC_057813.1:267920745-268220745 GCF_018294505.1 Triticum aestivum
CCTGGCTATATGTAGGGAGATCAGTTCATATACATGCATGCATGTGTTAGAAGCAAATACAGTCCGGAGAGGCAGATAGGGGGGGAGGGTGTGGCTAGGAGGTGGTGAGAGAGGCCTACCATGTCGAGGGGGGGGAGGAGTGTGCGTGTATGTGATCAATGAAAAGAGGGCCGGGAGTGTGCACCTGCGTGGAATCGTATTGGACATAGGGGGCATGGACGGTGAGAAGAGAAGAGGGGAAGCGCTACAAAAAAAATACACTTCCGTGATGATACATGTTTGTCACCGTAGGTCGCGTTTTTTGTCATGCATGTACATCCCTGACAAATTTATGACAGAATCAAGATAGTCATATCTGTGTTGTTGTAGAAGTGTTCCATGACATTACCAAAATTATCATCACGGAAGTGTCCACTTCCATGATGATAAATCGCGCGTCACATAAGTGCTTTCGTCAAGGGTGTCCGACACGTGGCATCCATCGTAACGGAACTCCGTTAAGCTATTGGGTCGGGTTTTGGATCCGATAACCCGTTAACAACCCCGACCAATGGGAAATTTCCACGTGTAAAATTCTTATTGGCCGGACGAAACATGTGTCAGCTCGTCAGTGGGTCAGATAGGCGCCTATGATATGTCGACACGTGCCACAGCCCACCACTGGCCCATTTAGCTTACAAAGCCGGCCCGTTTGACTTGGTCAAAAGTTAATGGGCTGGCGCATGAAAAGCCTGTTAACGGTCTCTTCGCAAATAGCCCATTTTACAACCCGTTAACTCACAGCCTGTTAGGCACTGAAGGAAATCGGCCCAACAACGTCATGTGGGCCGTTGAATATAACACCAGACCATTTCACTTTCGGCCCATGTATGGCCCACGATGTCTTTCGGCCCATATGAGGCCTTCGTATCTTTCGGCCCTTTACAGGCTCACGGTGACTCTAGCCCATAGTGAACAGTAATTTTCTTTGTACCCGTTAATGGCCCGTGATTTACATGGGCCGTTTCTAGCCCGTGTTAGCTTTCGGCCTATTGACGGCCCATACGTTCTTGGGCTCCTTTTCGGCCCTCGATTACTTCCGGCCCGTTACTGGCCTGTTCCCCTAATGGGCCAAATTCGGCCCATGGCAAGAGTCGGCCCGTTACTGGCATGTTCCCCAAATGGGCCAAATTCGGCCATGGCAAGAGTTGGCCCATTACTGGCCTGTTACCCTAATGGGCCAAATTCGGCCCATGGCAAGAGTCGGCCCATTTCTGGCCAGCCCGTCCTATATTCTGGCCCATTAACGACCCGTTATGCCTGTGACAGAATTAAGATTTTGCAGTCCTACGGCCTGTTAACAGCCCGTTACCGTGCTGGGCCGATACCAATTACGCCCAATTACGACCCATGCAGTCCCATTTATCCGACGGCCCGAGGCCCACCGATTACAGGCCCATTTATCAATGGCCCGAGGCCCACCGATTACAGGCCCATTTATCGATGGCCCGAGGCCCACCGATTACAGGCCCATTTATCCACGGCCCGTAGGAGACCCATGGATCCTACGGCCCGTATATGGCCCATGGTAGTTGCGGCCACTAGCAAACCAGGGAAAAAGAAGACTAGGAAATAAATAAGGGTGAAACTAACGCTAGGCTATTAAGGCGATTGCACAGATTACATCCACTCGGCATCAAAAATCGCCACCAGTGCAAATATAGGGAACACCCTACACTATACAAAAATGGCTTGCTATTTTCTTCAGCCAGTGGCTGCACGTTAAGAATAAATTTTGTAGCTCGGTTCATTTGACATGACTATTACGTTTTCATGCTGTATTGTCCGATGGAGCACCATAACCCTCGCCTTCATTTCCCCTAGGCTCCTGAACAACATAGCAAATGTCTGATAGTCTGGTTTCAAAACCATGCATATCTTGATGACATTGAGCAATGTTTCTCCTTGTTTCACAAAGGGCCTCTGTTAGGGAATGGACTTGTGTCTGGAGCGCAGATACAACATTGCTTTGAGCTTGCATATCTTGATCATGAGGCAGTTTGGACGATATTGCCTTAACAACCAACCCAACATTATGCAGGAACATGCTTTTGGCACTGTTAGTGGACATGTACTGACCCACTGCAGCAAGAGTTGACATTGCGGTTATTGTTGCCTCGCCACCTTTAGAAGGTGGCGGTTCCACCATTTTTCCATAGCTCGCTGAAAAGTTGAGGTTTTACATTAGTAGTACCACAACAGAAGATATTAAGGAGGCAGCAAAACCAAACAAAATAGCTTTGGTCTATATACAGAACTTATTCTGGTGAACCCATGTAAAATATTAGTTGTATTTTATTGCAAAGTACATAATAAAACCAGGTTCCAAACATATGACCATGTACCATCGCTAATGTATTATCTATTTCTTCACATTGTATTGAGGGCTAAGGATAAAGAGACGAAGTTTATAATACAATAAGCATAGTATGACATCATTCATATCACAAAACAAGTGAGAACAGACAAACAGGCAATTGTAACATTGTGTGGGCAAGTCCAGCACGGAACTAGATTACGGGTCAAGATCAAAGGAACATCACTCCTCTCTTTTAAACCTTGTAAGGTGCAATAATACGCTAAGACAATTGTGTATAAAATTGAAAAGAGTAATAGACATTGGCTGCAAACCATGCAGTTCAAGGCACAAGTCAGAGTAAGTAGTAGTTAAAAGGCATTAGGATTAAGGACTTACAATAGCGGCTTTGACTGGTGTAGTCATGCCCTTCTTCTTGCTGGTGTGACAGTCCTTGAAGATTTCCACAACATTTGGTTCAGGTAATTTTTGGTCCTTGCGGGCTTTCCTCTGCATTTCAAACAAGTCAATATAGATCTGATAATATGGTACAACGAAAAGAGTGAAACAGCAGCTAATTACAAGAGCCTCGCAGTGTGCAATATAGCTACGAGATCTTGTCGTCTGTTGGAATTTCACTTTCGTACGGTTGGCCTTGTTCTTTGAACAGTTCACCTACAAGAAGATAGATTTGTGTGGCACATGCGTAAATAGGACTTCAACATGTGATCTGATCACATATATGATGTACCTGATACTTCGGATCAGACCAGTGTTTAACAAGGCCCCTCCAGTCTTCATCCGATATATTTTCCACTGGAGATGTTTGGGAAAGTTCACTGTTAGCATTGCCTTCAAAGTGAGTTTTCCTCAAGTTATACCAATACTGTCGCAGAGTAGACTTGAAACACATGGGTGCAAGCTTGTCTGGTTGCATCATCTTGGCTATCCAACTTGAACCTCATCTGTTGAAAATTATGGGAGTCTCATTATCAGCAACCTAGAAAGTATGGGACAGAGCAAGACGATATTACTAGTTTCCATACATAACCATACTTACAGATAAATGGTCAAGGAAGGTGTTGAACTGGGTTTCGTCTTTGTCATTCCTGTACTGAATCCATGTTGGGAGGATACGTACATGACACCTAACGGCAACCGCTGCCTCTGATACTAACTTGGCTGACTCTGTAGCATCACGTGGCCTTTTTAAACCTGCCTCAAAACGGATCTCCGTTCTTCCTCCTCTAGATTTAGTTAACCTATCGAGCATTATCCCTGATGTTTGTTTCCTCTTGCGCCTAGGTGCTAGTCCAACAACGAACATAGGAAGTGTTAGTGTACATCAAACTATGAGACTACATATAAAGAAGCATGCAACTGTAACTGGACTCCAGCAACTACCTTCTTGTTGTTGAAGCTCACAAGGTTCATCTGATATTGCCAACTCATCTTGTGTCAAGAGTGCTTGGGAAGTAGTGTCAGGTGGCAAGGGAGCTTGGGAACATGCTACTAGCTCAGTTGATGCACGAGTAAGTCGTGTAGCTGGTAGTACTGTGGTAGGTGTTGCAAGAACTAGGGCTGTCTCTGCTTGTTTGGTGGCAGCTATTTGTTTCTGTTTGGCTTTTTTTGCAGCTCGTGTAGCATGGGATGCCGTGTTTGTAGAATTTTCCGTTGGACTTTCACCTTCTATTGCACCATCAGTACCAGTAGAATCTGCAGGATTCATCCACTTCTCATTCCCTGCCATTCTGTGTTTCTTCCTCTTTCTCTGTGCCATGTTAAGTCAAGCCGACAAGAAAAACGAATAACAATTTAGTTCTTCAGAACAAATTGATGTGTGATGCAGACGAATCGAACTTTGATGTTAGGCAACCACATGATAGGAGGATGTAATATGTATGAAAAACAGGACGGGAGAGATAACCAGAACTATGATGTGTAAACTAAGAAGAAGACATTTCACCAAATTAGAAGCAATGCAATGGAAGGTAGACACCATATGAAAGATGCTACAAACATCGCTCTGCCAAGTAACAGTGTCTCAGCATAAATGGTGTTTAAACAAATGTGAAGCAGTACAAGAAATAAATCATATGCAAGATGCAAACAACATCACACTACCATGTTAGAGGTCTCTCGTCATTAGTGCCATTGCATATTCACAGCATTGCATATTCACAGCTTATGATGTGTAAACTAAGGAGAAGGCATTTCAGCAAATTAGAAGCAATGAAAGCTAGACACCATATGAAAGATGCAACGAATATCACTCTACCAAGTTAAAATTGTCTCGTCATAAGTGCCATTTCAACAAATTAGTAGTACAAGCTAGAAAAGAATGTGAGATGTAACCTATATCACACTCCATAGTCAAACGTGTCTTATGATAAGTGATTGTTGCAGATTACACAACAATAGTAATTTGATGTAAGAACATGGTGTGATAGACAGATATTGTATGTTCTAGAAACAGGAACACGTGTGTTATTCAAGTATAATGTGTAAAGTAAGCAGATGGAATTCAACAAAATTAGAAGCAATACAAGCTAGACATCACACATAACATGCAACCACATATAACACTGCGAAGTTAGAGGGAGCACCAGTGATGCTGCACTAGGGGAGACGTGCTCATAATAAACACAGCTTTGTTGAGTGTCTATGCATGTGTTGTCTTGGAAATCATCTTGGGGGTGTGGAGGAGTAGAAACTGTAGAGGCCCTCCGTTCGGAAGGAGCACCTTTATCCGCTGCCTTGCTAACTTCCTTCCGCTTTTTTGATTTTGAATTGTCTAGTAAAACCGACAAGAAAAAGCAATAAAATTCTCTCTTCAGAACTCATTCATGCATGATACTGACAATCACTACTTTGATGTAAGGCAAACACATGATACCAGGATGGAATATGTAAAAAATAGGACGGCATGGCATGTTCACAACTGTTTGTGTAAGCTAAGCGGAAACCATTCCAGCAAATAAGAAGCAATGCAAGTTAGACACCACATGAAAGATGCAACCAATATGACTCTGCCAAGTTAAAAGTGTCCCATCATAAATGGAATTTCAACAAATTAGAAGCAACGCATGCTATAAATCATATGAAAGATGCAACTAATATCGCACGGCATATACTAAAAGTGTCTCGTCATATTGATTGATGTGGGATACAAAAAAACGATAGTTTTATGTAAGGACATGCTTAATAGACAGATGTACTATGTACTAAATACAGGAAGGCATGTCACATTAACAGGTATTATGTCACATTTACAAGAGTATAAGCTAAGCAGACTAGCACATGCAGTTTAACCAGATTGGAAGAATTACAATCTAGACACCATATGCAACATGCAACCACATATCACGCTGCCAAGTTAGAGCAAGGACCTGCGATGCTAGTGTAGGGGAAATGCCGTAATCAACTACGGAGCTACGTTCACTATCTTCATCTAGCATTTCTGTTTCTTGAGAATCATGTCGGGAGGCTGATGCTGCATTCTTTAAATGAGTAGTAGTCCCCTTGCCTGCCTGCCTCATCATAAGTGATTGATGAGGGATACACAAGAAATTAGTTTGATGTAAGAACATGGTTAATACACAGATGCACTAGTATGTACCAAAAATAGAAAGGCATGTCATATTCAAAGGTATAATGTGTAAGCTAAGCAGATGCAATTTAACCAAATTGGAAGCAATACAAGCTAGACATCCAGCTGGAGTGGTGAACATGATCATCTAGGACCTGAGAGCCTGGTGGGAGGCGGGCTGCTTCGCCACCATCGCGGCTTTTTAGTTGGCTTCCAGGTGATGCTTGTCTTTTCTAGGCTTGTCACTGGCTCGGCCAGTGCCCTGACTAGCTATTTGTCTTCTGGTGCTCACGGGATGGTGGTTCATGTAAAAAATATCTTTCCTTATCGTAATAAAGACTGACTTCAGCCTTTCGAATCGAAGCTAGACACCATATGGAACATGCAACCACATATGATACCGCACAGTTAAAGGAAGCACTTGGGATGGTGGTTCATTGCGAGCGAGGTCATCAACTCCAGAGCAACGTTTACCGTCTCCATCTACTGACACTGCACCCTTTAAAGCACTGTAATGTGCCGTGCCTAGCCGCGTAGAAAGCTGGCACGACTTGTCTCTTTTGTTTTTTGCTTCACTTTCGGCAGACTCTGAAATACCCTTGCATAAAAACACAATAGTGAGAGTATGGGTGAAGTGTGTGCAAAACTAGTGCACTGTAAAAGTAGCAGATAGCAGGTGGCTGAAAAATAAATGACAGGAGACATATGGTAGCTCTACAACATTGCATGGCAAACCAAATTAGATTCTACTCCGTATGATTTTGTAATATATGAGCACAGGAAATGCAGGTACTCCTCCAGCACACCACCACATGTGGTCATATCTAAGATAATAGTCGACTGAAAATAAATAGGCCAGTCGATTTTTTTAATGAACCGTCCGATCTATAAGGAACGGTCAGATGGCCTTCGTCTACCTCCTGCTAGTCACTGTTGACGATCTTTCTCGAACCACCAGCGACCACCAGCCCAGACCCGTGCCTCCGCCGCCCCGCCCTCCCATCGACCTCACACCACCCTACGGGGAATCACGAAGAACACGCGGAAGCACAAAGGGGAAACACGGGGAAAACGAGAGAGAGTATCACTAAACCGACATAGAATCAATCACACGAGTGCTAGATCACCGACAACATAGAGTGACAAATGATCCATAATCAACCAAGGTAAGGATACAAAGGAACAGTTCTTCTCCGTACGGAGGTCTTGATGGTCTTCCCTAGAAAGGGGTCTTGAATCCGCTTGGGGGATCTTCTCCGGAGAGGTCCTGAGCTCTGAGGAGAAGTAGCCAAGTGGATGAGCAAGGCTCTCACACAAAATATGAGCTAAACCTATGCTACCCGTACCAGGAGGTGGGGGCGTCCTATTTATAGTCTTAGTGCAAATGGAAGTCAAAGTGAAGGGATACAAGGGCTCCAGCCCGAGGGTGCGGTCACTCAGGTGTCGGTCGTCCGGAAGGCGTCGGACGTCCGGAGGCTCGAGATGGTCCGGACGTCCGGTCGGGCTCGGGCGTCCGTAGAATCAGCTCTGTCATGGGCGCGTCGGACGTCCGGAGGGGGTCGGTCGTCCGGAGCTTCGTGCCGGTCCGGATGTCCGGAAGTCGTCGGTCGTCCGTAGATTCGGTTCGGGTGTGCATCGGCCGGACGTCCAGTGGTCTCGGTCGTCCATAGATTCGGTTCGGGTGCCCAGTTGTCGGACGTCCGGAGGGCGTTGGTCGTCCGTGGCCTGGGACTCGTCGGATGTCCGGGCTTGGTCGGACGTCCGACGCCTGTAGCTTTAGCAACATCTCTTCTTCTTCTTCAACATGCTTGGGGTCCTCGCCGTCTTGGCTCTTGCAAGTAGTTGATCCTTGGCTCACCTCCATGTACCTGATTACACATAGAGTCTCCGAATGAGGTAGTAGCCATGTCTCGTGAGTAGGAAGAGGGAGTTCGGAGAGGAGCGAGTTCACCTTATCTTCGATAGCCTTAGCTCGGGCTCTTGTCATGGGTCCAAGTGGTGTTGAGGGAGATGTAGGCACGTCCATGGGGATGAGCGAGGGATGATCCGCATCATCTCCCTCCCTTGGGAGAGATCCGACCTCAGATCAAAAGGTGTATCTCCATGGAAAGGTGCGAGGTCCTTGACGTTGAAGATGTCGCTTACATTGTACTTGCCTCGTGGTAGGTCGATCTTGTAGGCATTGTCGTTGTAGCGTGCTAGAACCTTGAAAGGTCCATCGGCGCGAGGGAGAAGCTTGGACTTGCGTTCGTTGGGGAAGCGGTCCTTGCGAAGGTGTAGCCATACTAGATCACCAATGTTTAATATCATGGGTTGCTTGTTGATGTTGAGCTTGGTCGCGAGGCGTTGCACTTGGCGCTCGATGGTGTGCCTTGTATCCCTTCACTTTGACTTCCATTTGCACTAAGACTATAAATAGGACGCCCCCACCTCCTGATACAGGTAGCATAGGTTTAGCTCATATTTTGTGTGAGAGCCTTGCTCATCCACTTGGCTACTTCTCCTCGGAGCTCAGGACCTCTTCAACATCAACTATACGCCATTGGACACAAGGTGAACACGAGGACCTCTCGTATATTGATGTAGGGTGGAACCCTATGTGTACGATCTTTCACGTTTGGAGTGGATCCTACGGGAAAACACGAAGAACGTGCGTAAGAACACGAGGAAACCACGGGGAGGAACGAGGTGAAAACACTCAACCAACAAGGAATCGGTCACACAAGTGCTAGATCAAAGAACACAAAGAGATACACGAGATCCAAAGTCAACAAAGGTAAGGATACATAGGTAACCGATCTTCTCCGTGAGGAGGCCTTGAAATCCACAAGGGGATCTTCCCACGAGGGGGTCTTGAATCCGATAGGATCTTCTCCAAGGAGGCTGCGGTCTCTCACGAGGAGGAGATCCGGTGGATGAGCGAAGCTCTATCTCTAATTGAGCTAAATCAACGCTAAATCTAACTAGGAGGAGGTGGAGGAGTATATATAGTCTAGGGACACGAAGGGGTAAGTGAAGGGGTACATGGGCTGCGGCCCAACACACTGTGCGCAGACAGGCGTCGGACATTCGGAGGGTTCCGGTCATCCGGAGGCTCGGGAAGGTCCGGACGTCCGGTGCTCTTCGGACTTCCGTAGATTCGGCTCGGGTGCACTTCGGTCGGACGTCCGGAGGGGGCCGGTCGTCCAGAGGCTCGCGGGGTCCCGGACGTCCGGAGTTCTTCGGATGTCCGCAGATTCGGTTCGGTGGTCGCTGGCACGGTCGTCCGGAGGGTGCCGGTCGTCCGGAGCCTGGGAGTCGTCGGACGTCCGGTCCTGGTCGGACGTCCGGCCGCTGTAGCTTCGGGCAGCTTCTTCTCTTGGTCCTTGTACTTGGTGTCCTTGTTGTCTTGTCCATGGTCTTCCTCCTTGTTCCTGGTCATGCATAGCACATATTGAGGTAGTAACCATGTCTCACATGTGGGAAGTGAAGGTTCGGAGAGGAGCGAGTTCACCTTGTGTCCAATGGCGTATAGTTGAGGTCTCGTCATAAGTCCTCTTAGGGTTTGGAGAGTAGTCGGAGTGTACATGGGATGCTCCGCATCATATCCCCCCCCCCCTTGGGAAAGATCCGACCTCGGATCGTGATCAACATCACCATGGAAACGGTTGTCGTGGACGGACTTGTAGTTGGACATCGATGAAGGCATTGCACAATCCAAGTAGTCCAAGGTGTCACCGGAGTGATAGACATGCAAAAAGAGCAAACACAAGCAACACTCGGAAATACAATGGTTAGCGCACACAAAGTGTCCATCATGCAAGAATGAGTCCGTGCGGCAAGATTTGTCGTGACAAAGTGCATGAAGCTTATCAAGATGATCTAGAATGAGATGCAAAGCATTCATGGGAGGAAATGCAATCATTGTGCACACAAATGTGTTGTAAATATGATCAATGCAACTATGGTGCAAAATGATGTCATAGTGAGATGGTTTATCAATAGCATGAATATGGCAATGGATGCTCAATATGTGTAAGCTATCATGCAATTGATGGTCGACAATATGATCATGATGTATGAATATGCCATCAAGGAAGATCACAACAAATTTGCTAAGGAAGTGAACAAGCTCATATATCATGGATGACATGGAAATAGATGCAACAAGACAAGCATAATGTGAGTCAATCCATGCATAGGGTGCAAACTTGTGGTGAGTATGATATGTCCATCAAGCATGACATGTATGAGCACAATCAACAAATATGGAGGTGTTGGTGTACCAAAGCTCGATGTCGAGGCATGAGTGGAGTTTCGAAGGTGCATCCAATAAGTGCGAGCCTTCCTGAATGTGAAGGTCCATGTAGCCAATCTCCAATGTCGCTCCTCCGTTCACAAGATGTATCATGTAGACAACAAGAAGGAAACAACAATGAAAGAGTGACCCATCCAATATGCATATTTGAGGATGGCTCAAAGAGAAGGAGTTCACCTCAAGAAAGTTCCCAAAGATGTTGGAGTTGTACATCATGTATGCCTTCACATAACCAATATGTTGCATAACGGCACCGCCTTGTGAATCCTCCGAAATGAAATAACATGACAAACACTTGGAAAAACAAATGAGGTTAGCGGACATGCAAAACCTATCATTTGAGTGGTAATATACCCAACAAGTGTATGCATCATGCTCATCATAAGAAAGGACAAGGGAGCATTTCATAGTATGGAGGCATATGATGCGAGAACAACCAAATGCAATAGGCTCAATCAAACAATCATGCATCACAAGTAAGGTGTCCAAGTCTCCAAGATCAATAAGCATAGCAAGTTGGCACTCAATACAAGGTGATATGAGAGATGCAACTAATGGAGACAAGAGGCAATGATCATGACAAATCAAGTGAGAGGCATCAACATCTATGTCATCAACCCAAGAAAGCAAGCAATAGTGGAACATGGGTGATGCAACATAGCAAGCAATCATAGCGATCAAGTCAAGCATGCTAGTAGTGTGAAGATGCAACATACTAGAAGGAATCATGGCAAGCATGTCATGTGTGCAAATAGTGGGCATGAATAATTCAAATGTCATAGCACAAGCATGAAAGCAAGGTATGAGGAAAGTAGGTTCATGGTGTTGGCAAGAAGTCCTATGTAAATAGCAATGTAACATCATGACTCTCCCAACACAAGAATCGACAATAGTATGAGACACATGATAAACATGGCAATAGCAACAAGGATCTCCACCAAGCATGCAAATACACATAGAAGTATCATAATGGTGAATCATGGGTAGATGCAAGCAAGGGTCACAATTGCATGGCAAAGGCATAGAAGCACGAATAACATGCAAAGTGAACACGGGAAAATGAGCATAATGTGACAAGTGGTAAATAGCCCATAGCCGTGTGAGAGCCAAGTAGAAGAGATGCGCGTAGTCCTTGCGCGAAGGGAACGGTGGTAAGGATAGTCCACGGGATCCCAAGTCGTCATTGCTCTCAAGAGCTCGTTTTGTCAACTCTTGGGATTGAGAGGTTGACGAGTATACATGAGTACCTACACAAAATTATGTGTGCATGGTATATGTACACATCACCCATCATGATGCGCACGTGCATGTGTCGGTTAGCACAAAATATCCAATGCTAGAATAAATGAGATGCGTGATATAGAAACATGTCATCCATCATGATAGGTTTGTTGTTATGAATGGCATAATGGAGACTCAAAGGATGTAATGCATCATGAGAAATTTCTAGAGCATTGTTATTCATGGAATGCATATGGTGCAAGCAATTATGAGAAACATGCAAAGGATGGAATGCATCAAAATCTCCTAATATGCATGAGGAAGCTATGGGGGTCTCCTCATGAGCATTAATGGAAACATCACATGGAGAATATTGACAACATCCAAAACAAAGCATATTTGGTTCAATGTGATCATGGCATGACATAGTAGATGAATTGCGCAAATCATGTAAAGGAAGCATGGCAATATCATCACAAGAGAAGCAAAAGCCAATGACCATCATCTCGTCATGTATGCCATAAGTGCAAATGGGATTTATTTTAATGGGGCATGCATAGTTACTATGTTGAGATTGTAATGATGCAATATGGGAGATCTCACTCATAGCATATGACAAGTTCAATGGATTGTTAAACATGACGTGACTAAAAGAATTTTCACAAGATATCCTATGGACCATAGCATCACAACTAGGCAACTCATCATCATATTCATCATAAATAGGTAAGTCAAGGCATGAAGAAGTCTCACTAGCATGAAGCATGGTAATAGGTGGGTCAACATCATGGGAGCAATTGATGTCAAGATAGTCCACTAGTGGGACAAGAGAAGTACCATCACCTATGTTACCTATGGAGCGTCGCTCATGTGTTGTAGGTGAGGTGTTGAAGATCGAATCATTGTCATCTTCATCTTGATGGAACCATGTGGGGGGTGCATCATCGTCCACCATGGCCATCGGTGTCTCCAATGGAGGAATAGAATCATCAAGGATAGGCATGTCGTCATGTAGGAGACCTAGCACCGAAGAAGAAAACACACTAGGAGTAGAGGTTAAGTCGTTAGAAATCATGGTGGCCTCACATGCCGTGTCAACTACCTCACTCACTAAGTGTTGTGGCTCACTCACTCCCTCTTGGATGCTCTCACTCATATGATTGGTGGAGTCACTCAAATGGCTCTCAACCTCACATAGGATGTGTGGCATGCTCTCATGTGTGGGGCTAGTGGTGGTCACGCTCATCCTCTCATACGAAATGCTCTCAATGTCACGTATGGTGGAGTCACTCATGTCACTCATGTGGTGGTGGCTCTCCTCACATGGCACTTGGGGTATCTCGACATATGTGGGTGTCGGAGAGATGTAGGTGCAAATGTCTCCATGCGCGGTCGCGTAGCTTGACTCGGAGGAGGAGTCCAATGTGGGCACCGTCTTCATGGTGTTGAAGAGGTTCGCGCTCGTCGCCATGGTCGAAGGGGATGGCCCTTGCTCGGCCGTCTTGTCACCGTCTTGTTGTTGGAGGCCCATTTTATGTGGCACCTCGTAGCTCGTCTCCATGACCGAAGGGAATTTCCCATGCTCGACCATCTTCCTTGGGGGGCTTCCGAAGATGGAAGTGTCACCCTCGCTTGTAGGTGGTCGCCTTGGACTTGATGAAGTCGTTGTAGGCGTACTCGTGGGAAGTAGGCGAAGATGCTGTACGTCCAAAGGCGAAGATGCCTTGATAGCACTTGGCGAAGATGCCGAAGTGGTTGTTGTAGTCGTAGCACCGTCTTGGTGGTTGTCGTCTCGCGCTCTTCTTTTATGCTCATGAAGCTTCAACTTGGCGTGAAGTAGGGCTTGTTGGGACTTGTGCATTTGCGCTTGTGGAGCATCTTCATGATGATGATGTCATTGTCGTGCTTGAGCTTAATGGCGTTCGTCATCGTCGTGCACATGATGCTTGGAGGTGACTTGCCCTTCATGACGATGTTGATCACGAACGTGATGGTGGTCGCCATGTAGATGTGGACGAGGACGATTTGCACTTGCATCTTTTTCGCGCTCCGAAGACTTGTGGCTTGAATGTCGCCGCCTTGAAGATGACGAAGGGGAAGAAGACTTGATCAAGGCTCTAATCTCCTCCATCCTTGCATCTTGCTCCTCTTTATGTGCGGAAAGCTTCTTCTCGATGTGCTCTCGCAATCTTGATTGTGCGCCTTGCACTTGTCGTTGTAGATCGAAGATAGATGCTTTGGTGATGTAGTTGTTCACGCCGTCGTTGTTGTCGAGGACCGGAGAGGAAATGCCTTGCCTATCCATCACAAGACTCGAGCAAATATGAGTGGGAGAAAGAGATGAACTTATACCAATGTACCTTGACCGAAGTTGACAATGAATCAAGTTCACTCAAATGCGGACAATGAAATAGCACTATTGGTACCAATCCTTGTTGGTTCTCACACCTACACAAGTAAAGCTTATGGTGGAGCTCGATGAGGATAGTGGCACAAAAATTTAATGCAAAATGTTAGCAAGAGTCAATAATGTTGAAAGAGATTCACAAATTCGCAAGCGAAACAAATGGACCGATAGCAAAGAATGGCACACGGAAACACACACACACGAATAGATAAATGGGGTCGTGCAACCAAGGAATGAGCACAAAATGTGTTATCCACGGAAAACGCTCGTGTTGCACAACTCAAGAGAGACACTAGCACGATTGCTCAATAGGCGGATACGACACTTGTGCACAACCTATAAGATGCAAAATGGATAAACTTCTATCCCAAGTATGCTATGTATGTATGGTTCCCGGAGTTTCTCTCAAGATGATCCAAGATGATCGGATATGACAATCTTATATGCAATGTGGTATGATGCTATGGCACTTGCTTACAAGCTCTTTGCTCTCTTTCTTTTGCTTAAAAGCTTTATTTCTTTTTTTATGGCCACTTTTGCACAATGCACAAACCAAGATAGCAATTGTGTATATGCGGGAACAAACTTGTGACACAAGATATGATACCAATATATGCACCACAATGGTATGGTATGTATGCAATGGGAAGTATGATCACTAATGTGCACAAGTCACGTTGCCGGCAATACTCAAATGGCTAGTCTCGATAGGCAAGTGACGCAAAATGGGCTAGGGGTTATCAATGCAATTGCAAGGGAATATACAATGGTGTCGTCGAGGTTACCGTCCTTTGCAATGATGAGTGGCGGTGTTCTTGATGTAGATACCAAGATGATGGAGACTCGTCCCTAAGTAGCCGAAACACCTTAGGAAACGGAAAAACCGCGAACTCAAAATCTCAAATGACAAATGACAAATGGTGGTAGCGGAAAGCGGTGGTGGTTTGCACTAGGCAATGCGGAAGTGGGATGATGGGCTACACATGTGTCGGAGTTGAAGTTGTCGTCCCTAAGTAGCCGAAACACCATGGAGACACAAGCCACAACTCAAACAAGCTCAAACAACTATTGGGTTAAGTTGGGGGTGGCGAAAGTGTATGGTGGGCACGCCTATGCGGAAGATATGGTGGTGGTGGTTGATGAAGAAGCAATCATCCCTAAGTAGCCGAAACACCTTAGGAGACTCGAATCACTACTCAAGCAACCACATATACAATGGGGAACAAATTGGTTAGGTTGCGGAAGTCGGTGGTGGCTATGCGGATGATATGGTGGAAGGCCTAGGCAAATATGCCAAAGTTCCAAAAATTTGATGGCATCAAATGATGTTGGTGGTATTTTTGTGGGAAGGGGGATGTCAAGAGCTTCAAAACGAGCTAAAGAATGTAAAAATCGGAGTTCAGATGAATTAGTTATGGCCGAAACAAGAATCAGCCGAAGTCAATATCTACAGGTTACGGACGTCCGGAAAGGTCGGATGTCCGGGGCATCGGACATCCGGGAAGGTCGGAAATCCGTAAATTCAGTTCGGGTTAGGGGTTCCGGTCGTCTGGAAAAGGTCGGACGTCCGGTGCTTCGTGGGGGTCCGGACGTCCGTAAATCGTCGGTCGTCCAGTGGGTCGGGGTCAACACGAAATTTCAGATCCAGGACGCGATTTTGGGCGGAAATTGGTGATTTCGGGGTCAAAATTCGCGGGATTTCGTGGAGGAAAGATGGGGAAACTTGGGGAAATGCTAGATCCACTTGAAACCAAGCAAATCCATGGATCAAAATCAACAAAACATCATCAAACCAACAAATCACAAAAAAAATTGGGGCTATTTTTGGTGGGGATTTTCGGATTTAGGACGAAATCAACAAAATCAAGCTAGAAAAAGAGGGGTAGGGGCTCCAAAAACGTGATCAACGTGGCTCATGATACCATAATGATGTAGGGTGGAAGAAAACCACTTTGTCAGCGCCAAAAGTGCATTTCTTCAAATTCGCATAAAGGCTTTCCTTGCGGAGGGTTTGCAACACAGATTTAACATGATTAATGTGCTCTTTCATGGTTTTGCTAAACACAAGGATATCATCAAAGTAAACCACAACGAAGACTCCAATGTAAGGTCTAAGCACATGATGCATAAGACGCACGAAAGTTCCGGGTGCTTCCGACAAACCCATAGGCATCACTAACCACTCATATATGCCAAATTTTGTTTTGAAAGCGGTTTTCCATTCATCACCTTCTTGAATGCGGATTTGATAATAGCCACTTTTAAGATCAATTTTTGAGAAAAAGTTGGCTCCACTAAGTTCATCAAGCATATCATCTAAGCGAGGAATGGGATGCCTATATCGAACGGTAATGGCATTTATGGGTCTACAATCGGAACACAAGCGGAAACTTCCATCGGGTTTAGGCACAAGTATAACGGGAACAGCACATGGGCTTAAGCTTTCACGTACATGACCGTTGTCGATGAGTTGTTGTACTTGCCGTTGAATCTCCTTGGTTTCTTCGGGATTGACACGGTATGGAGCTTTGTTTGGAAGTGGTGCTCCGGGGATGAGGTCGATTCGATGCTCAATGCCTCGTAGTGGAGGTAGACCCGGAGGTAGCTCATCGGGGAAAACATCTTGGAATTCCTGCAAAAGAGATTGAAACACTAAAGGTAGCTCATGAGATGTGTTAGTTTTTGGTTCTCCATCCTTGCACACAAGGACGAAGTGCATCACACTCGATGGGTTCTCACACACTTCTCTCATCTCACTCTTGGTGGCAAATAGGATGAGGTTTTTCTCTCTAGGCGAAGAGGCGCTCAAATTTGGCTTGTGGCTCTCACTCACTTTTGGGTGTGTCACTTGTTCACTCGTCTTTCCATGATTGGTGGCTTGCTTGTCGGCTATCACTTGACTAGGAGACATAGGTCGTAGCACATATTCCTTTCCTTTCATTTTGAAGCTATAGTGATTGGTACGCCCATTGTGGATGACACCACAGTCGAATTGCCATGGTCGACCAAGAAGGAGGTGGCAAACGGTCATTGGGACCACATCACACTCCAAAGTGTCTTCATTAGCACCAATTTTGAAGGAGACTTGGACCGTATGCTCGACTCGTATAGTGCCGGAGTCACTTAGCAATTGAACCTTGTAGGGGTGCGGGTGCTTCCTCTTGACCAATTGAAGCTTGGAACATAGTTCTTCACTTGCCAAATTGTGGCAACTACCTCCATCGATGATGACCTTGACGGACCTTCCATTGATGCCGGCCTTAGTGTGGAAGATGTGGCATCGTTGGTCTTCTTCTTGTTGATGTTGAAGTGTCAAGACTTTGGAGACAATCCTCATCACAAAAGACTTGATCATCTTCATCCTCGTTCACGCGCCGGTGCATGGCCACTTGCTCAAGGGCTTCCATCTCCTCTTAACTCATTGAGTCATATGTACCGTCGTTGTTGAGGATCATGGTGCGCTTGTTCGTGCATTGGTAGGACTTGTGGCCTCGGCCACCGCAAGTGAAACACTTGAAGGAGCTTGTTTTGACGGTCTCATCGGTTGGAGTAGATGATGAAGCACGCGGCTTGAAGTTGCTTGTCGTAGGAAGAAGATGACTTGAACTTGCCAAAGTTTTCTTGTAACTTGACTTGTCGTCGTTGCTTTGCGAAGGTTTGGTTGATGTAGATGTTGAAGGAGTCGTTGAAGCTTGGATGTTGGAGAAACCATAGGTCTTGGATGAGTACTTGGCGTACTTGGAGTCACCTTGCACTTGACGTTCCGCCTTGGTTGCTTGATGTACGAGCTCAATGAGGTTGGAATAGGGTTGGAAGTCGGCAATTTTCTTGATGGGATGATTGAGTCCATTCAAGAAACGTGCCATTGTTTGCTCATCATCTTCCGTGATATTGGCTCGAATCATGGCTATCTCCATTTCCTTGTGGTATTCTTCAACACTCTTTGTTCCTTGCTTGAGGAGTTGTAGCTTCTTGAAGAGATCGCAGTTGTAGTAGGTTGGTACAAAGCGTGCTCGCATGACATCCTTCATTTGAGCCCAAGTGGTGATTGGTGGTTCACCTCTTGCTTGACGGTGTTCAAGTACTTGTTCCCACCATATGAGCACATAATCTTGGAACTCAAGTGATGCCATAGCGATCTTCTTCTCTTCCTCAAAGTTGTGCAAGCGGAAAATTTTGTCGACCTTCAATGCCCATGAGAGGTACTCTTCCGGATCATTGCTTCCATTGAACTTGGGCATTGTGAACTTGAGCTTGCCATAGTGTTGCTCTTCATTGTGTTGTTGGCGATGGTGATGGTGACGTCCTTGACGTGGAGGGTAGTCATCGTCATGTTTCTCTTGGCGCGGATGATGTCCATGATCAACTTGCTCTTGTTGAACTTGAGGTTGAGGTGGAGCTTGACGAGCTTGTTGAGGACCTTGTGGAGCTTGACGTTGCACACGCGGTTGGTAGTTCCTCTCTTGGATTTCTTCTCGAAGGGCTTCCTCTTGATTGCGCCGCTCTCGATTGCGGTTGGCAATGGCTCGGCTCGAATCTTGAAGGGCACGTTGCGCCTCAAGAGCTTGCGCTTCCGTTGTTGTTGTTGAAGACGTTGAGCCTCGGCGTCTTGTTCCTCTTGGTGTAGACGTGCTCGTTCTTCTTCTTGGCGCCTTAGTCGTTGCCTTTCTTGAGCTTGAGCAAAAACGACTTGGTTTGATTGAGGACGAGGGATTTGCTCGTCGACTTGTTCTTGTGAATGCTTGTCATGTAGCGGGTTCCGAGATGCATGCCGGTCTTGACGCGCAGCTCGACGAAGAGTGTTCAATGATGGTGTACTTGTGTCGGAGAAGGTGTCGTCGGAGTGTCGACTTGAGCGGCTCCATCTTGAAGATGAAGAAGTGGAAGGACGCCGGTTCCTCATCAAGGCGCGGATCTCATCCATTCTTGCATCATTCTCTTACTTTTGAGCATCGAATTTGTTGTCGAAGTAGTCCCTCATTGCTTGTTACTCTTGGTGCAATGCCTTTTGAGCTCCAAATAGGTGGTTCTTAGTGACGAATGATGACATGTCGTCGTCGTTCTCGATGAGAGGTGGAGTGGTAGAAGAACTTGACCTATCCATCATATCAAGCAAAATGTAAGTGGTAGAAGGAAAAGAACGTGTACCAAATGTACCTTGACCAAAGTTGAAGATGAATCAAGTTCACTCAAATGCGGACAATGAAATAGCACTGTTGGTACCAATTCTTGTCGGTTCTCACACCTACACACATAAAAGCTTATGGTGGAGCTTGGTTAGGATGGTGGCACAAAATTTGATGCAATAGTAAGTGAGCTTCAATAATGGTGGAAAAGATTCACAAATTTGCAAATGCAACAAGTAGACCAAGCAAGTATGGGTACACGGAAACACACACGCAAATAGATAAATGGGATTGTGCAATCCAAAATTCAGCTAAAATGTGGAGACCACAAAATGCTCTTGTTGCACAATACTAGAGAGACGCTAGCACGATTGCAAAATAGGTGGATACGTAAACTTGTGCACAACGTATTATGCAAAAATGCAACGATCTCTATCCCAAGTATTCTATATGTATGATATTTCGGTCCTATGATCCAAGATGATCGGATATGACAATCTTAATGTTGTATGATGCTATGGTTCTTGCTTATAAGCTCTTTGCTTATCTTTCCTCTTTGCTTAAAAGCTTGGGTGGCTCTTTCACTTTTGAGCTCTTTTCTCATGCAAAACTCACGAACCAAGGTAGCAATTGTGTATGCTATGACAACTTTGTGACACACAAGTTGATCTCAAGATATGGACCACTATTGTATGGTATGTATGCTATGGAGTATGATCACTAATGTGCACAAGTCACGTTGCCTACAATACTCAACGGCTAGTCTCGATGGGTAAGCTACGCAAAGTAGGGACAATGTGGGTATCAATGCAATTGCAAGTTATGACAAAGATGTCGTCGAAGTTACCGTCCTTGGCGATGATGTGACCCTCGAGAAGTTGAGTCGTGGTGGTGATGAAGTCAAACCGTACCTAGATAGCCGAAACACAAAAGGATACGGGAAACCACAACCCAAACTCTCAAAGACCAAAACGTGTCAAAATCGACATAGGAGGTAGCGGGGAAGATGTTGGTGTATGTTGGTTCGAAAAATGTGGTGGAAAGTGGGGTTGTAGAGGTGGTGGAACTGTCAATCTTCAGATTCGTCAGGGTTTGACGGACGTCCGGGCTTTTACGGTCGTCCGGTCGTCGTTGGACGTCCGACCTTTTCCGGTCGTCCGAAGCCTGGGCGAAAATCGGGCTTGGGAAGAACTGCGAGATTTCGGGGAAGAAGGAAATTGTAAGGTCGAAATCGAGTGATTTGGTGGATGGAAAAGGGTGGGGAGGGTGGGGAAAGCTAGATCCACTCGCAGCAACACAAATCCATGGACCAAATCCAACAAAATCTCAACTCACAAACAAATCACAAAAAATTTTGGGGCTATTTTTGGTGGGGAATTTTCGGATTTAGGACAAAAACAACAAAATCAAGCTAGAAAACATGGGGTAGGGGCTCCAAAACGTGATCAACTTGGCTCATGATACCAAGATGATGTATGGTGGAACCCTATGTGGACGATCTTTCACGTTTGGAGTGGATCCTACGGGGAATCACGAAGAACACGCAAAAGCACAAAGGGGAAACACGGGGAAAACGAGAGAGAGAATCACTAAACCGACATAGAATCAATCACACGAGTGCTAGATCAGCGACAACATAGAGTGACAAATGATCCACAATCAACCAAGGTAAGGATACAAAGGAACAGTTCTTCTCCGTACGGAGGTCTTGATGGTCTTCCCTAGAAAGGGGTCTTGAATCCGCTTGGGGGATCTTCTCCGAAGAAGTCCTGAGCTCCGAGGAGAAGTAGCCAAGTGGATGAGCAAGGCTCTCACACAAAATATGAGCTAAACCTATGCTACCCGTACCAGGAGGTGGGGGCGTCTTATTTATAGTCTTAGTGCAAATGGAAGTCAAAGTGAAGGGATACAAGGGCTCCAGCCCGAGGGTGCGGTCACTCAGGTGTCGGTCGTCCGGAAGGCGTCGGACGTCCGGAGGCTCGGGACGGTCCGGACGTCCGGTCGGGCTCGGGCGTCCGTAGAATCAGCTCTGTCGTGGGCGCGTCGGACGTCCGGAGGGGGTCGGTCGTCCGGAGCTTCGTGCCGGTCCGGACGTCCGGAAGTCGTCGATCGTTCGTATATTCGGTTCGGGCGTGCATCGGCCGGACGTCCGGTGGTCTCGGTCGTCCGTAGATTCGGTTCGGGTGCCCAGCTGTCGGACGTCCGGAGGGCGTCGGTCGTCCGTGGCCTGGGACTCGTCGGACGTCCGGGCTTGGTCAGACGTACGATGCCTGTAGCTTCAGCAGCATCTCTTCTTATTCTTCAACATGCTTGGGGTCCTCGCCGTCTTGGCTCTTGCAAGTAGTTGATCCTTGGCTCACCTCCACGTACCTGATTACACATAGAGTCTCCGAATGAGGTAGTAGCCATGTCTCGTGAGTAGGAAGAGGGAGTTCGGAGAGGAGCGAGTTCACCTTATCTTCGATAGCGTTAGCTCGGGCTCTTGTCATGGGTCCAAGTGGTGTTGAGGGAGATGTAGGCACGTCCATGGGGATGAGCGAGGGATGCTTCGCATCACTTGTGCATCGCGAGTTACTAGGAACATCTAGTATCAAGAAGAAGCGGTCAACTAGTGTCTTCTGTGGGATGAATACCGTGCAAGCACAGATGTAAGATTTGCACGAATAAGGGAAGAGGAGTACCTTCTTCGGTTGCCGGTGTGGTCACCTCCACATGTCGCGCCGATCTTCTTCTTTTTACCGGGGAAACCGATGTTCTGGAGGGTGCAGGCTTGGATGAACCCATGGCCAAATTGTTGACTGTGTTGCCGTGGCCGTATGTCGGCGGAGGGGAAGCAGATCTGAGGCGGCGACGGACGGCGTAGTAGGTACAACTCCGGTTGGGTGGAGGGTGGTGAAGTTGGAGCGGCAACGGTGAGGCGCAGGATGGCGTGGTTGAACTAGCTCGGGTACGGACGGCTCGGCCTCGGCTTCAACTACTAGCCATGGAGGGCGTTGCGGTGGACGACCACGTCGGGGTATCGGCTCCGGCGTGATGGAGGAGGGTGACGGTTGATGGGTGGGATGGGGTGGCAGGCGGAGGACACCGGGGTTTCGCACTGGTGGAGAGGTAGTTTTGGCGCCCACGGAGCACGAATGGGGAATTAGACGGGTGGGGGGAACCATGCTTCAGTCTGGGACGTGCTTGTTTTTGGCTTTTTTGAACAGAAGATGGGACGCGCTTGTTTGAAATTTGGGGAAATTACAAACTTTGCCCCCCTCTTAAATTTTGGACCTACTGCGGGTCGGGGTAGGATGGTAATCCCAAGTGTCCCAAATAGTGGGCGGGAGCGATTTAGGCCGCGAGCATGTGTGCTTAGGCGGCCATTGTGTATGAATGTTTTTCGGAGGTGGTTGAGTGGCGTCTAGATGAAGCTACAAACCTACCCCGGCTTAGACCTTTGGACGTTGGGCCGGTAGGTTTCACGGGTCGGAGTTATTAGAAAAGTAACTTCCTTGTACTACCAAACATTGGTCTCACGCGGTTTCGGGCGAGTAGAGGCTCTTTTGGCGCTTCGTTTGAAATTTTGAAACACAAGCTTTCACGTTTAGAGTACTCTTGAACTATGAGGATTGACCTAAATAGACAACGTTATATTTGACCTTGTATGTTTGAAAACCTCATTAAATTATCCGCTTCTTTTAGAAATTTTGACACTTGAAAATCCTATAACTACGATTATTTTGGAATGGAGGAGCTAAATTTGAATCTATTTTGTACACAACTACATATGCTATTATGTACAAAATCAGAGCAAAGATTGGTGCCCCCATAATTTAGGTATGGTTTACAAATTCCATGATATCAAATTCAAATAATTGAATGGACTTCATGTTGAATTCAATTTTTTTAAACCACCTTAAGTTGAATTCAATGTATGCTAGTTCATAGGTAGCTATTTATAAATGTCCATTGTGTAACTTTTGTATATATAATGTGCTTTACACACACAACATGAACTATACTCACGTTTATATTCGATTGCTAAAGTGATGCATTGTCTGGAGTTCAAAATACTAACTATGTGGATCAATTGTGTCGGATAATAACATACATGCTCAAATTCGACAGAATCTAGATGTCTGATGGATCAATGACCGCTCCTTACGCGAGTTGCAAATATCATGATCCGATCCTAATATTTGGATACAATTTATATCTTTAATCAATGTGTAGAGCAGTATTTTACGTGTAGTTTCACTCTCCATCGGTGGTCTCTCACACATGCTCACACACTCTTTCCCGAGGTGTCTTTCTCACACACATGCTCTAGATATAACCCTCCCTCCCTCGTAACCATTTACAATTGTTTTCACTAACCTTTATCACAAGCACTCTTCCTCTCGCAAACATACACACGCACAATCCTCATCGACCCTTTCTATATACATGGACCTGCCTACGTGTCTCATGTACGCACATTATCTTTACGCCTGTCTCTCACGCATTATCTCACACCTCTCTTCCTAATCGACGAGTATGATTCTAGCAGAGCATTCTGTAGGATGCCCCTTAAAGTTAGGTTGGATGAATAGTAATATCAGAGATAAAGGGGTTACCTTAGTCTGAGAACCTAGGGTTACAAATCCTAGCCGACTTTGTCAGTGGACACAGAGTCCTTCACAATTCTGCTATCTTTGTCTTGTACGACTAGTCATCCATGGGTCTTCCTAAATGTGTCATGGGCCGACCAATGTGGCGCAGGACGGGACCGAACGAAGGGCCTCACCTCGACCCACCGAACCTCACGCGGTGACACACCCTCTGCCCCCACGTCTCATTATCTTCTCACACCCACACATACCAACACAAACACCACACACACAGAAAATTTCTCCTGGTGCCTCTATTCCCTCCCCCCTTGCATATACACACTCAAGGGAATGGAATCTCTTGTCGTGACGTCATATTCGTCTCTCTCTCTAGACCACTCTCATTTCTCGTGCTATCTCTCCCACGTCCCCCCGTCGGCCCCTCTATCCATTCCTCTCTCGAATACATAATACACACACATACCTCTCTAGGCCCCGCCAAATGCATCAACTACACATTCATACATGTTACATCACGTACCCCATTGATCTAAAAAGCCCTCTCTTCATGTTTATTTTGCATACAACATTCCTTTTGAATAAAGTGTGGCCAAAAAATTATTTTAGAGTTTCTACATATATACAACATTACAAAGTTATATGGAGGAGTACGAACGCTAATTTGCTTTGCATGGTGCCCACAATGATATTTATTCCGCATTGTGAATTTGTATATTTTTATACTATATATAAAGTTAGTGATAATAAAGAGAAACGAAGAACATCTCTCTCTCCATCGCATACCCCCCCTGTACGCCCCTTTCACGTATGCACACAAAACTATCTCCAGGTCCTCTAAAAGTAAGCCCCCAGAAAATTCACGCGTGTTTCATCTTTCTCTCACGATATACGCAATGACGATCATTGTATTTGAAGCGAAAGCACGATACATCATTGGACTTCATAATCCACTCATTACGGTCACCGTTTACGTTTAGTGGTTATTATACAGTCACGGGCTCACCGTACAACTTTGTATTTGCTCATGACATGACTAGTTGACCAGTTAAATGCTCCACGTGGCACCTCTAGTGTTGCATCACATTATCTCACTACCATCGTGCCCACCTGTCGACTTGTATCTACTCTACATCTACACTATTATAAAATACATAAAATACACTCTTATAAAAAACAGAGTTGGTGATGATGGTGTGCCTGCCATCCTGCAATATTGGCTGTCCGATTTATATCTGACGGATAGGAAAGAAACTATGGCAATTTTGCAAAAAGGTACCCACACACCTCTCCACATTTGCAAATAAGGCCTTCCCTCATTCATCCTTTTCTCTCACAAGATAAACAAGTCATACAAATGCATCTTGATGTTACGTGCAACGCACGGGCATCTTGCTAGTAAGAATGAAAACAAACGACAAAAAATATATTTTGACGGTGGTTCGAAGTCATGACCGCGGGCACAACGGACAAGGTGGCCTTGTATTGGTATGCTGAGCCGTCTGTTTTAACACACAAGAGCTGGTGTGGTGATTATACACACACGCACGCATGCACACGAACTGCATTCACGCAACACTCACACAAACACATGCACCCACGCACGCATGCAACACTCACACGTACACACGCAGCCACGCACGCACGCAACACTCACACACACACGCACGCATGCATGCACACACCAGTACACCACACGACCAACACACACTCTCATGCTCAAGTGCTCAACCTACACGTGCATGCGCACACATCAGACCCTGACAGACACATACACAACCAGGTGATTCCCGCGCACGGGTTGGAGCCTTGTCGCGCCTGCCTAAATTATCTGACCTTTTCCCTATGCGAACTGACAGGTGGGACCCACAAGGAACGTGGTCAATTTAACTAGTCAACATGGCGCCACGCAGACTATTTGGCCGGTCAACAAAGTGCAATCCGATGTTGAACTGTGAGCAAGTGACCGGATAATCACCGCAAAACGTATATAGTGACCGTAATCAGCTTATTCTGAAGTTCGGTGACCGTATTACGCTTTTCTCTCTGAGGCCCTCCAAAACTACATCTCTACACGTTGTCGCATGTTACATCTAACAACTATGCAATACAGCACCATTACTACACTCTAACACAATAAATCATCTGTGTTTTTAGTTTTACTAGATATCATATTGTTACTTATAATTATTCAGTTTGCATACATTAAAATTGCCTTTGAAATGTATGGCCAGTATCATCTACCGCGCGGAAAAAATGCCGCCCTTTCCTGTTTAATCGGGTTTGTATCGATGGATCGTGCGAAACAACAAAACTATAGTACTATACAGTACAAGTGACAGTTCACTGGGCCGTCGTGTCGTCTACTCCTCCGTCGTAAGAGTGGAGCGCTCGCTTTCATAAATCTTCTAGTCCCTTTCGCCGACATGTGGGACATCAAGCTACCGGGTCCACATGCCATACCGGAATACAGTGTAGAGCAGCCGGGGTGAAGCACCCCAGTCATGGCACCGACGTAGTAATGAGCAATGAGGCGTCAAATCACAAAGCTGCACCTTTCCTGCAGTTAAGTTGGAGGGACGAAGTAATAATGCTAAAAAAAGAAGTTGGAGGGACGAAGCAACCATCATTTCACTCGTTGCTGAATCCGCTTCTCCCTCATCTTCTTCAACTTAACCACGTGTTGCTTCTGCCGTTGTTCTGCCTCATGTGGGACGCGGATCAGCTTGGTAAAGCACTGACACGTGGAACCGCATGTTAGCAAACCGCCAGGACAACGTCCTCCAAAAATAAGAAACCTGCCCCGCCATCCGCGCGGCAAAATCACCTCCTTTTTACTAATCTTTGATTCTATAATTTTTTAGATCAATATAACTGAGATTTGTATAGATCTCACACAGGAGCAAAACCAAGTGGTACGGTTAGGGGCATCCGCAATGTGTAGCCAAATGTGAAAATAGCTTTTGGCATCGTGGGAACCATTGTGGATGATGTTGCCAAAGCCAAAAAGATGGAACCGAAGCTCCCTGATTGATTGATTGAAGGAATAGAAAAATGCAACGTCTCTCCTCTTTCTCCCATGCTTGGACGCATGTAGTACAGTATAGAGCACAGAGTCTACTCCCCTATCCCTTCTATCACCAATCACAAAGCAGTGAGGCGTCAAATCACAAAGCACGGACAAAGCAACCATCATTTCACTCTTCGCTGACTCCGCTTCTCCATCGTCTTCTTCGAGAAACCATCTCACCGCACTAGTACTCCTAGTAGTAGTACTAGTAAAGGACTTCCTGGATGCAAATAAGGCAGTTGTCTCGGCTTGCAGGCGGCACTTGCGAACGACTTACCGTGGTCTCCCTCAATGGTGTTCTCCGTCGAACGCACTTCGCCAAACCACAAAAAAAATCATCGACGTCACCGCAATGGGCAAGGAATTCAAATATAGTTACTACCTCCATTTTTTTGTACACAAGGCCGGTATATCAAAATTACAATTTGCAAAGGGCCACTAACACTAATCGAGGCAAAATTGATGGGGTTAGCAACCAAGGACATTAATATCCCCTGCATGCATGCGGAAGTGAGAAGGTTCGTTTGAATGGCGCTGCATTAATCAAGCGATGAGGAGTGAGATGGTTAGCTCTTTGGTCTTTCGAGAAACAAATACACATTAATTGACATGTGAAACGAGGATTTCTATCGATTAAATCCCGCGAAGGAAAACCCCGTCTTTCTTTTTTAACACTAGTACTCCTAGTACGTACTGATACGTCTCCAACGTATCTATAATTTTTGATTGCTCCATGCTATATTATCTACTGCTTTGGGCAATATTGGGCTTTATTATCCACTTTTATATTATTTTTGGGACTAACCTATTAACCGGAGGCCCAGCCCAGATTTGCTGTTTTATGCCTATTTCAGTATTTCGAAGAAAAGGGATATCAGATGGAGTCAAAACGGAACGAAATCAATTGGAGAAGTTATTTTTGGAAGGAAAGAAACCCAGGGAACTTGGAGTGCATGTCAGGGGAGATACGGGCTGCCCACGAGGGTGGGGGGCGCGCCCACCCCCTGGGCGCGCCCCCTACCTCGTGGGGCCCCCGTAGCCCCACCGACGTACCCCCTGCACCCATATATACTCTCATACCCTAAAACTTCCAGAACAGAAGATAGATTGAGAGTTCCGCCGCCGCAAGCCTCTGTAGCCACCAAAAACCTTTCGGGAGCCCTTCCTGGCACCCTGCCGGAGGGGGGATCCATCACCGGTGGCCATCTTCATCATCCCGGTGCTATCCATGACGAGGAGGGAGTAGTTCACCCTCGGGGCTGAGGGTATGTACCAGTAGCTATGTGTTTGATCTCTCTCTCTCTCGTGTTCTCTCTTGTGTTCCTCTATGGCACGATCTTGATGTATCCCGAGCTTTGCTATTGTAGTTGGATCTTATGATGTTTCTCCCCCTCTACTCTCTGATAGAAACTTTGGGGCACTCTTTGAAGTACTTTTATGTTGGTTGGATGAATCTGAGATTGTGTGATGCATATCGTATAATCATGCCCACGGATACTTGAGGTGACAATGGAGTATCTAGGTGACATCAGGGTTTTGGTTGATTTGTGTCTTAAGGTGTTATTCTAGTACGAACTCTTTTATAGATTGATCCAAAATAATAACTTTGAGGTGGTTTCGTATCCTACCATAATCTCTACATTTGTTCTCCGCTATTAGTGGCTTTGGAGTGACTCTTTGTTGCATGTTGAGGGCTTGTTATATGATCTATCTATGTTATTATTGTTGAGAGAACTTACACTAGTGAAAGTATGAACCCTAGGCCTTGTTTCCTACCATTGCAATACCGTTTACGCTCACTTTTACCACTTGTTACCTTGCTGTTTTTATATTTTCAGTTTACAAAAACCTATATCTACTATCTATTTTGCACTTGTATCACCATCTCTTTGCCGAACTAGTGCACCTATACAATTTACCATTGTATTGGGTGTGTTGGGGACACAAGAGACTCTTTGTTATTTGGTTGCAGGGTTGCTTGAGAGAGACCATCTTCATCCTACGCCTCCTACAGATTGATAAACCTTAGGTCATCCACTTGAGGGAAATTTGCTACTGTCCTACAAACCTATGCACTTGCAGGCCCAACAACGTCTACAAGAAGAAGGTTGTGTAGTAGACATCAAGCTCATTTCTGGCGCCGTTGCCGGGGAGGCTAGGTAAAAGGGCACTCACTCACACCCCGTCAACTAAGCTCTTTTCTGGTGCCGTTGCCGGGGAGGTGAGTGCTTGAAGGTATATCTTTAGATCTTGCAATCAAATATTTTTGTTTCTTGTTTTAGCACTAGTTAGTCTATAAAAGAAAATTACAAAAAATGGAATTGAGTTAGTCTCATACGCTTCACCTTTTTAATATCTTTCGTGAGTATGATGGAAAGGAAAATTGTGCCAAAGTGCTAGAAGAAGAATTACATAGAATGCTTGGCATGAAATATGTGAATGATGAGCATGATTGCAATGTTGTTAGTATGAATTCCTTGAATATCCATGATGCTAATGATATGCAAAGCCACAAGCTTGGGGAAGCTATGTTTGATGAAGATGATATTTTTTGTCCCCCAAGCTTTGAGGAGCAAATTTACTATGATGAAAGCATGCCTCCTATCTATGATGATTATTGTGATGACACGTATGCTTTAAAGAATAATGATAACCATGAAACTTGTCATCTTGATCTTAATTTTCAATCATATGATAGTTATTTTGTTGAGTTTGCTCCCACTACTATTGATGAGAAGAATTTTGCTTATGTGGAGAGTAATAAAATTTCTATGCTTGTAGATCATGAAAAGAATGCTTTAGGTGCTGGTTATATTGTTGAATTCATTCATGATGCTACTGAAAATTATTACGAGGGAGGAATATATGCTTGTAGGAATTGCAATAATATCAAGTTTCCTCTCTATGTGCTTAAAATCTTGAAGCTATGCTTGTTTTACCTTCCTATGCTAGTTGATTGTTGTTCCCATAAGTTGTTTGCTCACAAAATCCCTATGCATAGGAAGTGGGTTATACTTAAATGTGCTAGTCATATGCTTCATGATGCTCCCGTTATGTTTCAATTCTTATCTTTTATGTGAGCATCATTGCCGTCATCATGCCTAGCTAGAAAGGCATTAAAGAAAAGCGCTTGTTGGGAGACAACCCAATATTTATCCTTACTATTTTTTTGTGTTCACATGATTATGCTACTGTAATAATCATGTTTTATAGCTTTTGTTTCAATAAAGTGCCAAGTAAGACCTTTAGGATAGCTTACGGTGATAGTTGTGTTGATCCTGCTGAAAATCAGAAACTTTTGCACCCAGTAAATTAGTTTTGTTAATTCACAGAAATGTTTTCCTGATGTGATACTTTTTGTTCTCGATTGGTATACAAATTTCTTAGGACTTCCTAATTTGGTAGGTTTTTTGGAGTTCCATAAGTATACGTTTGATACATATTACTAAAGACTATTCTGTTTTTGACAGATTCTGTTTTCCATGTGTTGTTTACTTATTTTGATGAATCTATGAGTAGTATCGGAGGGTATGAACCATAGATAAGTTGGAATACAGTAGATATTTCACCAATATGAATTTAGAATGAGTTCATTACAGTACCTAAGTGGTGGTTTTATTTTCTCTTACTAACGGAGCTTACGAGTTTTCTGTTGAGTTTTGTGTTGTGGAGTTTTCAAGTTTTGGGTAAAGATTCGATGGACTATGGAATAATGAGTGGCAAGAGCCTAAGATTGGGGATGACCAATGCACCCCAAGGTAATATCCAAGGATGGCCAAGAGCCTAAGCTTGGGGATGCCCCGGGATGGCATCCCCTCTTTCGTCTTCGTTCATCGGTAACTTTACTTGGAGCTATATTTTTATTCACCACATGATATGTGTTTTGCTTGGAGCGTCATTTTCTTTTGTTAGTATTTGCTTGCTGTTATTTAGATTAATGTTTTGCATCTTTAGTTTCAATAAAAAAGTCAAGGATAGCCTTTGCCATGCTTATTTTGCTAGTATACATGTTGTTGTTTGAAAACAGAAAGTTTACCGCTGTTGCAAAAATTCCCTAGAAAAGTCAGAGAGTGGTATAATGTTGTATCTTTTTGCATATTGAGATATGATAGATTTATTACAGTGGGAATTTTAGTTCATAATTTTTGGAGTTATGGAAGTATTGATACTCTTGCATTCTTTACAGACTGTACTGTTTTGACAGATTACTGTTATGGTTACATTGTTTGCATATGTTTGCTTGTTTAATGATTCTATTTGAGGATATGAGTATTAAATATGCAGAGGCATTTAGTATTAAATGTTGAATAATAATTTTAGTGATTTGTTACAGTAGAAAATGATAAGGTTTTGCATTGGTTTATACTAACCTATCTCACGAGTTCTTGTTGAGTTTGTTGTGAATGAAGCTTTTGATAAAAAGAGAAACCATGATATGAGAGGAATTAAGGAGACACAAAAGCTCAAGCTTAGGGATGCCCAAGGCACCCCAAGATAATATTTCAAGAAGTCTCAAGCATCTAAGCTTGGGGATGCCCCGGTAGGCATCCCACCTTTCTTCTTCAAAAACTATCGGTTAGTATCGGTTGAGCCTAAGTTTTTGCTTCTTCACATGAGTTGTGCTATCCTTGCAATGTAGTTTTCTTTAGCTTTGCTTGCTGTTTGAATAAAGTATCAAGATCTGAAATTATTAAATGGGAGAGTCTTCACATAATTGCATAATTATTCGACTACTCATTGATCTTCACTTATATCTTTCGGAGTAGTTTGTTATTTGCTCTATTCACTTATATCTTTTAGAGCACGTTGGTGGATTTGTTTTATAGAAACTATTGATCTCTCATGCTTCACTTAGATTATTTTGAGAGTCATTGATAGCATGGTAATTTGCTTAATATTAATATACTTGGTATTCAAGATATGTGAAACTTTCTTATGAGTGTGTTGAATACTAAGAAAAGCTTAATAGTTGATAATTGTTTTGAGATATGGAGGTAGTAATATCAAAGTCGTGCTAGTTGAGTAATTGTGAATTTGATAAATGCTTGTGTTGAAGTTAGCAAGTCCCGTAGCATGCACGTATGGTGAAAGTTGTGTAACAAATTTGAAACATGAAGTGTACCTGGCTTGTGCATCCTTATGAGTGGCGGTCGGGGACGAGCGATGGTCTTTTCCTACCAATCTATCCCCCTAGGAGCATGCGCGTAGTACTTGATTTTTTATGACTTCTAAATTTTTGCAATAAGTATATGAGTTCTTTTGACTAATGTTGAGTCCATGGATTATACGCACTCTCACCTTTCTGCCTTTGCTAGCCTCTTTGGTACCGTGCATTTCCCTTTCTCACCTTGAGAGTTGGTGCAAACTTCACCGGTGCATCCAAACCCCGTGATACGATACACTCTATCACACATAAACCTCCTTATATCTTCCTCAAAACAGCCACCATACCTACCTATCATGGCATTTCCATAGCCATTCCGAGATATATTGCCATGCAACTTCCATCATATTCATCATGACATACATTACTTTTGTCATATTGCCATTGCATGATCATGTAGTTGACATCGTATTTGTGGCAAAGCCACCATGCATTATTTTTCATACATGTCACTCTTGATTCATTGCACCATCCCGGTACACCTCCGGAGGCATTCATATAGAGTCATATCTTGTTCTAAGTTTCGAGTTGTAATCCTTATGTTGTAATCAATAGAAGTGTGATGATCATCATTATTAGAGCATTGCCCAAAAAAAAGAGAAAGGCCAAAAAAAAAGAAAGGCCCGAAAAAAAGAAAATAAATAAATAAATGGCAATTCTACTATCTCTTTTTCCACACTTGTGCTTCAAAGTAGCACCTTGTTCTTCATATAGTGAGCCTCATATATTGTGCTTCAAAGTAGCACCTTGTTCTTCATGTAGTGAGTCTCATAAGTTGTCCTTTTTATACTAGTGGGAATTTTTCATTATAGAACTTGGCTTGTATATTCCTACGATGGGCTTCCTCAAATGCCCTAGGTCTTCATGAGCAAGCAAGTTGGATGCACACCCACTAGTTTCCTTTTGTGGAGCATTCATAGCTCTAGTGCATCTGTTGCATGGCAATCCCTACTCCTCATGTTGACATCAATTGATGGGCATCTCCATAGCCCGTTGATTATCCTCGTCAATGTGAGACTTTCTCCTTTTTTGTCTTCTCCACACAATCCCCATCATCATATTCTATTCCACCCATAGTGCTATATCCATGGCTCGCGCTCATGTATTGCGTGAAGGTTGAAAAAGTTTGAGATTATTTGAGTATGAAACAATTGCTTGGCTTGTCATCGGGGGTATAGAAGTTGGGAACATCTTTGTGTGACGAAAATGAAGCATAGCCTAACTATATGATTTTGCAGGGATGAACTTTCTTTTGCCATGTTATTTTGAGAAGACATGATTGCTTTGATTAGTATGCTTGAAGTATTATTATTTTATGTCAATATGAACTTTTGTCTTGAATCTTTCGGATCTGAATATTCATATCACAATTAAGAAGATTTACATTGAAATTATGCCAAGTAGCACTCTGCATCAAAAATTCTTTTTTATCATTTACCTACTCGAGGACGAGCAGGAATTAAGCTTGGGGATGCTTGATACGTCTCCAACGTATCTATAATTTTTCATTGCTCCATGCTATATTATCTACTGTTTTGGGCAATATTGGGCTTTATTATCCACTTTTATATTATTTTTGGGACTAACCTATTAACCAGAGGCCCAACCCAGATTTGCTGTTTTATGGCAATTTCAGTGTTTCGAAGAAAAGGGATATCAGACGTACTCAAAACGGAACGAAATCAACTAGAGAAGTTATTTTTGGAAGGAAAGCAACCCAGGAAACTTGGAGTGCACATTAGGCGAGATACGGGCTGCCCACGAGGGTGCCCCCCCGGGCGCGCCCCCTACCTCGTGGGCCCCCCGTAGCTCCACCGACGTACCCCCTGCACCCATATATACTCTCGTACCCTAAAACTTCCAGAACAGAAGATAGATCGGGAGTTCCGCCGCCGCAAGCCTCTGTAGCCACCAAAAACCTTTCGGGAGCCCTTCCCGGCACCCTACCGGAGGGGGGATCCATCACCGGTGGCCATCTTCATCATCCCGGCGCTATCCATGACGAGGAGGGAGTAGTTCACCCTCGGGGCCGAGGGTATGTACCAGTAGCTATGTGTTTGATCTCTCTCTCTCTCTCTCATGTTCTCTCTCGTGTTCCTCTATGGCACGATCTTGATGTATCCCGAGCTTTGCTATTGTAGTTGGATCTTATGATGTTTCTCCCCCTCTACTCTCTTGTGATGAATTGAGTTTCCCCTTTGAAGTTATCTTATTGGATTGAGACTTTATGAGAACACTTGATGTATGTCTTGCCGTGATTATCTGTGGTGACAATGGGATATCATGTGCCACTTGATGTATGTTTTGGTGATCAACTTGCGGGTTTCGTGACATTGGGAACCTATGCATAGGGGTTGGCACACGTTCTTGACTCTCTGATAGAAACTTTGGGGCACTCTTTGAAGTACTTTTATGTTGGTTGGATGAATCTGAGATTGTGTGATGCATATCGTATAATCATGCCCATGGATACTTGAGGTGACAATGGAGTATCTAGGTGACATTAGGGTTTTGGTTGATTTGTGTCTTAAGGTGTTATTCTAGTACAAACTCTTTTATAGATTGATCCGAAAGAATAACTTTGAGGTGGTTTTGTACCCTACCATAATCTCTACTTTTTTTCTCCGCTATTAATGGCTTCGGAGTGACTCTTTGTTGCATGTTGAGGGCTTGTTATATGATCTACGTTATTATTGTTGAGAGAACTTGTACTAGTGAAAGTATGAACCCTAGGCCTTGTTTCCTACCATTGCAATACCATTTACGCTCACTTTTACCACTTGTTACCTTGCTGTTTTTATATTTTCAGTTTACAAAAACCTATATCTACTATCTATTTTGCACTTGTATCACCATCTCTTCGCTGAACTAGTGCACCTATACAATTTACCATTGTATTGGGTGTGTTGGGAACACAAGAGACTCTGTTATTTGGTTGTAGGGTTGCTTGAGAGAGACCATCTTCATCCTACACCTCCTATGGATTGATAAACCTTAGGTCATCCACTTGAGGGAAATTTGCTACTGTCCTACAAACCTGTGCACTTGCAGGCCCAACAACGTCTACAAGAAGAAGGTTGTGTAGTAGACATCACGTACGTACTTATCCTGTTTGGGTCTAGGCCTTGCATTTCCAAACTTCGCCACACATTTTTGCCAAGCTTGCCTAAAGTTTTCAAAATGAGAAGGAAGTACACTTGCGCACGGCTGTCGTGGTCGCACCGCACCCTCACACGGTCACTCCTGCACGCCACGGTCGCACCGCACCCTCACACAGTCGCTCCTGCATGCCGCAAACCCAACCAAGGGAACGCACCCTCACTGACACGTGCTGTCGCATGTGAACAAACCAAACTCAGCCATCCTATCACTGACACATAATTTTCGTTCATAGAGTATGTTTATCCAACCGCATGTTGGGGAGTATCCGTATGGCCCGTGCGGTGGTCTGTTGGGGAAGAAGAAGAGGTGATGAAGAAGGAAAGAAGGGTTAGGAGACGTAGGATATTCATCCAACCGCCTGAAATGGTAGACTGACCCAAGTCAGGTGACTTGCATAACAAATAGTATGTTTTTACACAGCAAAATATCCATAAAAACAACAACATAAAGAAAAACTATCACTGCTCGCGGAAAGAGACGACCTTGTTGTCTTTGGCTGCCGGCATGAACCAGCCGTCGCTGCCGACGTGTGTCTTCGCACCGTGGTTGTCCTCGGCCTCCAGCTACTCGTTCAAGCGAAGCATGCGGGCGCTCTGCACGGACGAGAGCACAGCCCGGTTCAAGTCGAGGACGTCCGGTTCCACCTGCAGGAGGGCCTCGATGGCAGCGGCATTCGCGCACTCCGCGTCGAGTCGAGCCTCCGCCGCCCGGTTCAAGTCCAGGACTTCCGGTTCCGCCTGCAGGAGGGCGTCGATGAGAGCGGCATCCGTGCGCTCTGCATCGAGTCGAGCCTCTGCCGCCTGGTTCATGTCCAGGACGTCCGGTTCCGCCTGCAGGAGGGCATCGATGGCAGCGGCATCCGCGCGCTCCGCCTCAAGTTCCGCCGCCCAGTTCACATCCACGACATCCGGTTCCGTCTGCAGGAGAGCCTCGATGGCAGCGACATACGCGCGCTCCACATCAAGTTGAGCCTCTGCCTCCCGGTCCTCCTTTAGTATCGCCATGTTGAACCGCTGGTCCGCTTGCACCATGGGGGACTCGGATGCCGACATGAAGTCGACGTCCATCGTCTCATACCCATCGGGGGCCTTCTGTGCCGGGACCTCCACAATGAACATTGGATCGGCTTCCTCCTCCTCGTAGCTTGGCTCCAGAGAACTCGGGGATTGGACCGCCACAAAGCGAGCTTGGGAAAGGAGTTCTGTGGCGCCGACCGCCGCCGCGATTTCTGCGCGGCGCTCCGGCATCAGCATCTTATAGTAAGTGATCTGGCGGCACACCATGGCTTTTCGGCGAACTAGGGGACGCTTGATGCGGGCTAGGGGATCGAAAGGTGGGGGAATGGGCTGGAGATTTGGTGTGGTTTTAGGGCAGTGGCTGGCGTAGGCCGAGCAGCAAAGGTTCTGGTGTGAATAGTGGTTCCGGTGACGACCGGTCAATCGGTTTTGACTGTACATCGCTCTTGTCGCGTTCGCGTTGCAGCCCGGCACGCTGGACCCTCCATGTCGCTCACCGAATGGAATGCGCTTCGTCTTGCGTTTTCGCTCGCTTGTGGGACCGCAGTTGAGAGCAAACCGACGTCCCTCCCCCTCCCCCGCACACATCATTTATTATACCACCACTCCTCCGTTTTATGCGGAGTAAATAAAAACAGAGGGAGTATACTACGGATGAGGATCCCCTGACGTGGCCGAACCCATTGAGTAACTGACGTGCGGGACCTAGCAAGCATGGGGTCCGCTAGTAAGTGACCGAAAGGGAGGGTAAGGAAGGGATACCTATGTCAGAGGATCCACTTACACTATACTACTTTGACCAAATGTTAGAGTAATAATATATGACATGCAACTTACACAAATATTAGAGTAATAATATATGACATGCAACTTACACAAAGCATACAGGGTCTAATGCGTTTTTCGAGGCTAACTTTGACCAAATTTTAGAGTAATAATATATGACATGCAACTTACACAAAGCATACGGTCAATTTCGTATGTGAAAGGAGTTTCCAATGCTATAATTTTCACATTATACATCTCATGTACTCCCTCCGTCTAGGTGTGTAAGTCATCTTACGAAAACCAAATAATCCCAAAACACGTAGGCGCGGTGCATTAACTTCTACCTTGTTTCTTGTTTCTTGACATATCAACCAATAAGAGATGAGGGTGTGCATGCTTTTAATGACCTGAGACTATCAAACATGACATGCAATGGTTAGTTCATTGCATGCAATACTATTAATTAGCAAATAAACATTAATGTCTCTCATTTTCCCCTCCTCCTTGGCCACGGTGCACAGCCTAAGATGACTGACTCACCTAGACGGAGGGAATACTATTATTCTTGTCAATAGTCAAATTGGAAACCATCTCGAGTACAAATCTAGGAGTATGTACGAATCTAACAATATTGATTGAGCGTTGTTGAATGTTGATACCTTTTTTATCATAGTAGAGATATTTTGACTACACATAAAACTTATATGTAAAGTAGAAAGGATAGGAGGGAGTATATTGTACGTTCAAAAATGAAACGAACATTGAATACCCTTTATATATGATTTGCGGATGCTATGATCACCGGTTCAAAATTTTGAATCCGCCTTAGGTATCACGTGCCCCCACTCGTTCCCTCTCGATTTCATCTTGGGGTCCGGAGATCTATTGAAAGAGGACTAGGGTGGGTACATGCGAATGATACTTGGCGGAATGTTCAAATGAGGCATGCGGGAGGATGGACTTGACTGGAGGGCGACATGATCGATGGAGAAGAGGGTTGGAGAGGAATGAGAAATAAGCAAACGCCACATGATTACACTTGAACGGCTCAAATAAACAATAAGTTGTCTCGCTTGGCCTACATAGTGAAAGGCCTAATGCACAACGCGGAGCACTGACACTCGCCAGCTGCCCGCATTCATGCCATCCGTTCGTATGTCGTCGTTAATAGGCTCGGTGCCCGAGGAACCAACTCCGGCGACTTAATGACGCACCCGGACGCTTGGCCTCACCGGAATGCGCTACTTAAAGCGGCAACACCCAGCTAACCTCCACACCATAGCGCATCGTCCTCCTACCTGGCACCACATCCGCCATGACCACAAGTGAGAACGCTCTGCGGGAGAGCTTGTCTTCAGGGATGAAACTCGAGGTCGCCGCCCTCACTCAAGTCGCCTCTCGCGACGCAATAGCGGCGTAGCCGGACACGGACGCGACCGCACAAGCGGTGGCCACGCTGGCGGCCGACGACGGGAGCACCGTCAGCCACGCGTCCTACTTGCCGCCGTCCAACGTCCGGCACCGCCGAGGTCGGGGACTCCTCCGAGGATGAGTAGGGCATGGGAGGCGGCAGGGCATGGTGTGCCAACTAGCCGGTCCGTATCCCGTGTTCTACTCTTCCTTGCCGGAGAGCGCACCTTCACTTCACGGGTCTTGAACCCCGCCCCCGTACATAGAGATCGCAGATGGAGGACGTCGGTCGCCGCCGTAGAATAGGTTTAGGGTCGGGTTTCTTTTATTTTTCTGTCCTATAAAAGTTCAAAATGTAATGAAAATCTGCCGTGTTTGCATTAATCTCGGCCGGTGTATATGAACTTTCACAATAATATACATATTGTAGGAGTACTAGCAAGATGCCCGTGTGTTGCACGGAAGATCAAGATCTTGTGGGAGAAAAGGATGAACGAGGGAAAGCCTTATCTGCAAATGTGGAGAGGAGTGTGGGTAAATTGTCATAGTTTCCTTCCTATCCGTTAGATATAGATCGGACGGCCTATATTGCAGGATGACAGGCACACCCTCATCACCAACTCTGCTTTTTACTGAACCGAGACAAATCTAAAAAACCCAACTAAGCCAACCTCCCAGCATATCGCGCGGGAAAAGATCCGGCCGCGCCGTTTTAGTCGGGATTATCGGATTACTAGTAGTAGTATCGATGGATCGCGCGAAGCAACAGTTTTTTGAGGGTGTGAAGCACCTAGTTTTAAAGAAAAAAAGGCGGTACACTCACAACACTCCTATTGCGGTCGCATTGCACCCCACACACGTTCGGTCCTGCACACGGCTCACGCAAACGGAACGCGCTTCGGCTTGCTTCTTCACTGACATGTGGGACTGCACTTGGAGAAACCGACCATGCGCCAAACTCCCCCCGCCCACCGCGCAAAAATCCTCCCCCCCCACACAAAAATTCCCCCCAAGTCCGATTCAACCGCCCTTCGGCCAAATATTCCCCAAACCCCCCTCCCCGTCCCCCCTCCACTCCATTCACTCTGCCAAAGTCGCCCTCCCCGCCGTGCCGATACATCGGCGCCGCGGTTCGTCGAGGGGACGCACGGCGATCCTCTCGCTCCCACAGTACGCTCTCGTAGACTGCCGTTCTCTAGCCGCGCCACCACCTCTGGCTACGTTGTTGTGGAGGCGCACGGCGGTCAGCGCCACCACCGCTGGCGACATTCATGTGGAGATGCACGGCGGTTAGATTCTCCCACGGTACGCGCATTCTAGACTGAGGCCCCGTTCGTGTCGGTGTAGCGCTGAATGTTAGCTGATAGACGCTGTTAATCTCACTGTTTGCCGAAGTAGTTTACTATCAATATGTTCTACTTAAGAAGCTTCCTTGCCCTATTCTGCACTCAATCTGCTTAGATGAGATGGCATGCCAAGGCCGATTAGTTGCTAAAATATCCTGCCATATATTTATTGTGACGTAGATTGCCATGGTCTAGTAGCCAATCTGTTAGGTGAAATAGCTCTACACTGTTTTATACTCGATCTTTGTTGCTGCGATGGCCTTTAATAGTTTGATAGTTGTGTGCTCGGCCTCATTGACTGCTGAAACGGCCTTCCATAATTTAGCACTCAAATCTGTTTGCTGAATTAGCTTTACATATATTTCGTTACTTAGATCTGCTCGTCCAAATATCTTGCCATAGCTTTAGACATCGGCCTAGGTATTTTTTTCTGGACTTCATAAAAAAGCATATATGTTTTTCCTATAATATCTAGTAGAAGAACTAATTTGTATGTTTAACAGATGGACAGGACTTGGATAACTTCTGCTCGAAGATTCTCCGCTGCATATGTTGAGGGGGTTGAAAACTTCATGAACTTTATTAGAGCTGAGTACGGTGGTCCGAAATCAGATGTGCTTTGCCCGTGTAGCAGTTGTATGAATTCAGTTACAAGACCCCAGTCAACTGTGAAAATTCATCTACACTTGTATGGGATGTCGGTCACATATACTAGGTGGGTTCATCATGGTGAAGCTGTGAACGTCAATGTTATTGACTACGTGGAAGCAGCAAATCACCATCTTGATCTGCCTAATGCTCAGGTGGAAGAGGAGGAGGAGGTGGTGGTGGCGGAGCTAGTGAGTTTGACCAACATTGAAACAATGCTATGAAATGCTCGTGCATTCCGTGAACTTTCACATGCAGAAGAAAAACAGTGGACCCACGTGTTGGAACAATGCAATGTTGCTGTCACCCCAGGAAATAAGATGTCAGTATTCTCAGCTATGTCACCTTTCTTTAGGTGAAGACATCTGAGCGGATGACCAAAAAATCATTCGATGCGATGTTGGCTGCTTTTCGCAAATCTTTCCCAAATGCGTCTGAGCTGCCACACACCTACAGTAAAATGAAGAATTTCCTTCGTGCAGTTGGAATTGGATATGATATGATCCATGTTTGTAAGAATAATTGTGTTCTGTTCTGGAAGGATTATGCCAACTTAAGTGAATGCCCGAAAAGCAAATCATCAAGATGGAAAGATGGCGATGCTGTGAAGAGGGTTCCTCATAATGTTCCGAGACATTTTCCAATTACACCAAGATTGCAGAGGTTGTTTCATGATGCTGAAACAAGAGAGGATGTACTGTGGCATTCTAGGAACCAGGAGTATAGAGATCAGAATGTAATGAGCCATCCATCTCATGGTAGTGAGTGGAAAAACTTCAATGATAAACACAAAGAGTTTGCTGCTGACCCGAGAAACATTAGACTTGGCTTAGCTTCAGATGGATTTAACCCATTTGGCCACCAGAGCGCCACATATAGCATGTGGCCAGTGCTTGTTATCCCTTACAACATGCCTCCAAATGTCTGCACCAAATAATCAAACTACATGATGGCCTTGCTCGTCCTAGGTCCAAAAAGTCCTGGAAAGGATTTTGATTTGTTCATGGAGCCTCTTGTGGAGGAACTTCAACAACTATGGAAGGGTGTTCTCACTCGAGACCTATATAGCAGCCCACCAGCTGATTTCTTTCTGCGTGCTGTTGTAATTTGGTGCATCCATGATTATCCGGCTTTGGGCACTATGTCAGGGCGAACGACACATGGTTACAATGCATGTGTTTGCTGTGATAGGAATCCGCTGTCATACGCAATACTTAGCAAGATCTGTTACATTGGACACCGCCGTTTCCTTCCAAGGACAACACTACAAAAAAACACTTCTGTGATGATACGTGTTTGTCATAGTAGGTCACGTTTTTGTCATGCATGTACATCCATGACAAATTTATGACAGAATCAAGATAGTCATACCTGTGCTGTCGTAGAAGTGTTCCATGACATTACCAAAATTATCATCACGGAAGTGTCCACTTCCATGACGATAAATCGCACGTCACAGAAGTGCTTTCGTCAAGGGTGACCGACACGTGGCATCCACCGTAATGGAACGTCGTTAAGCTATCGGGTCGGGTTTTGGATCCGATAACCCATTAACAGCCCCGACCAATGGGGATTTTCCACATGTAAAATCATCATTGGCTGGAGGAAACACGTGTCGGCTCATCGCTGGGACAGATGTCATCAACTCATTGGACAGAAGGCGCCTATGATACGTCGACACGTGGCATGGCCCAACAGAGGCCCATTGCTATGAAAAGGCTGGCCCGTTTAACTTGGTCAAAAGGTGGCGGGCCGGCCCATGGAAAGCATGTTAATGGCCTGTTCGCATATAGCCCATTTACAGCCCACTAACCCAAGGCCCGTTACACCCTATTCGAATTAGGCCTAGTAGCGTCATCTGGGCCATCCAATATGATTCCAGCCCGTTTTCACTTCTGGCCCATGTATGGCCCATGATGTCTTTCGGCCCATATGAGGCCCTATGTAACTCTTGGCCTATTAACGGCCCATGGTGAAACTGGCCCGTAATGAACAATGTATCACTTTACACCCATTAACGGCCCGTGGTGAAACTGGCCCGTATAGAACAGTGTATCGCTTTATACCCATTAACGGCCCATTATCCAGTTGGGCCGTTTGCAGCCCATGTTATCTTTCGGCCTTCTCAGAGCCCATTTATTCTTGGGCTCATTTCTAGCATTCGTTTACTTACGACCCGTTACTGTCATTTTCTGCTTGTGGGCCAAATTCAGCCTGTGGTTATAGTCGGCCCGTTTGTGGTCCGTTAAACGTTGGGCCATTTTCATAGCATCATCAAATACGGCCTATTAATGATGGCCCATTATGGTCGGCCCATGAACGGACGATTCCAACTCTAGCCCGTTTACGGCCAGAATGCGGTCTGTTTGGCCCATGTTTGGCCAATCGATCATACGGCCCATATAAGGCCCATTGATGATACGGCCCGTAGAAGGCCCATTGTTTCTACGGCCCGTAGAAGGCCCACTGTTTCTATGGCCCGTTGGTCCAGTGTCACTACAGTAAATATTAGCCCATGGTCATTGTGGCCTGGTTTTAAAAAATAGGTTATTGTAGCCACTAGCAAACCGCAGAAAAAGAACTGCACTGACCACAAGCAAACAAATAAACAAGACAACAGGAAATAAATAAGCAAGCAACTTACACTAGGCTATCATGGCTATTACACATATTACATCCAGTGGGCATCAAAGTTCGCCACCAGTGCAAATATAGGGAACACAGCAACATATAAATGCCGCAGCAAAACAAGTCTAGAACTGAAACCACTTCAGAAGAGCTCAAGAAATAATATCTTGGGTACCCATAATGCTGGCAAGATGCTTAGCAAGCTTATTAACTTTCTCTTGTTTGGCGCTTAAGTCCTGCAGCGCTTGCTGTTGCACCAGAAAGTATGCATCTGAATTCTGCAGGGACTTCCTCAGTCCTTCGGCTTCCTGTCGCCTCTGTTGGAAAAGGCAGTGCCTAGGAGGCGCTTAGGCATGCCTAGGCGCTAGGCAATGGCCGAACGCCTCGCCCAGGGCATAAGCAGAAGTCTAGGAAGAGCAAGTAGGAAATTGTCTACCCAAGCGAGAAATCAAGCATATTGTACTGATATGCCAAAAAAGCCATATTTCAATCATAGTAGCTGGTAGTTAACATACTTATATGCCTTGAATTAATAAAATACACATATAATAACCACATATACACCCTGATAGTAAAAATTATATAACCGCCTAGGCTGCGCCTAGGGCGCCTAAGCACCGCCTAGGCACTAGGCGAAGGCCAACCGCCTCGCTTACGCCTACTGCTTTTTCCAACCTTGCCTGTCGCATAACATCTGATCGATGTCTTTCAACTTGAAGTTGAGACTCAAGAAGCCGAACTGATTTAGGCAACGAGTTTGAAGAGCTGGTGCCAACAATGGTAGCCAGTAACTCGAACACTACATCAAGACAGGACTTTGGGGTTGTCTCATTGTCCTCAATATAGTTTCTATCAGCTTTCTTAGAGACCAACAGGGATGTCTCACTATCTTGAACCTTATCTGCATTACTTCCTTTACCATTGCATAACATGGTACTCTTCTCCAATATTTTATCCGCGTTCTAAAAGAGAAACAAACAAACACATCTCAGGTTTACAATGTAGTATATGAAACTCATTTTGGTAAACCAGTTCAGTAGTAAGGTGGACAGGATAACAACATGAAACAAACATATATCTATGTAGTATGGTCACTGTATGGTCTATATCATTCTAGTTTATGTTGCCAAATCAAGATAGATATAGTTCGAATCATATCTATTTAAGACAAAGCAGCATAGACAGAATATAAGTGTGGGAAACTACACAGCAATAACAACACTTGTAATGTGCATGGCATGAGAACATAACTGTTTATTCAATTGAAACTGAAATCAACATAGAGCAAGTTACAACAGCAAACAGCAAAACACGTTGAAGAAACATGTTTAAAACATACCTGTTGCGCCATTGGAGTTTCAATTGCATCCTTCAAATTTGAAATTGGTTGGTATCAGTAAATACAGTGATGCAAGAGCAAAGTAGTATGAACCATAGCTACGGAACCTGACCTGAGAACAATTCTTCTTCTGCTTTAAGCATTGGCTTCCGGTTCAGAGTGATGGTCCTCGTGATTTGGGCACTGCAGTTGCCTTACTAACTGCTCATGTTTGGGTGCTCTGTGGTGGAGATGGTGTTGTGTCAACGGGAACTGGGTGTCTATCTGCTGGGGTTGGGGTTAGAAGGGGCGTAGCTGGTTCTCTGTCCAACTGGGTAGGGGTACAATCTGCATGAGTGTGGGTTATGCGTGGTAGGGCTGGTTCTTTGGCAAGTACAACCGTGGTTCTATCTGCATCGACAGGTAGCACGATCTTTTCTGAAGACCGTGTTTTTACTCCCACAGATACTGCCATCACTCCCTCCAATTGAAATGGCTGATAAACAAGAAAAGTAATTGTATTTACATACATTGTAAGATAGACAGGTGCAATGGATAGTAGGGAATAAAACAGGGCATGAAATAATTCACATTTATGTTGTCTAAGCAAACAGAATAGCAGGACATAATTTCACATATATGATGGCTAATTAAACAAGATAGCATGACACAATTTCACATGTATGATGGCTAACTAAACAGGATAGAATGACATACTTCAAAATATGATGACTATGTAAACATGATGACATGATATAACTATACGATGTGTCTATTAAAGTGGTTGGCATGCCATAAATCACAAACATGCCGTCGATGGAAACATGATGGCATGATATAATTCACGGATAGAATGGCATAATTTAAAATATGATGAATATGTAAACAGGATGAGATGATATAACTATATTATGTCTTTAGAAAATGGGTTGGCATGCCATAATTCAGATACATGCTGTCTATGTAAACATCATGGCATGACATAATTCAAATATATGATTTATATACCAAGGAAGTGAGCAGAGGGCAATCGCATATATGATGTGTCAACTAAGGAGATGGCATTCAATATTGTGTATATGATGTAAAAACTAAGCATTGCAATACAACATATGCATTATATGAGTAATATAACCCTGCCAAGTTTGAGCATACACCTCAGGGGGATAATAGGACTGGTCATCTACCTATGAATCCTCCTCTGAAGAGCTATCTGTAACCAGCAAGATATCTGCTTCAGCAGGTAGCATTGTCTGCTCTGAAGACCTTGTTTTCACTCCAGATTTCTCCATCACCAATTCAAATGGCTGATGCACAGGAAGAGCAGTTGAATATACAAACATTGCCGGCAAAAGCAATGAGAAATACAAAAAAAGGACGACATGATATAATTTACATATATGACGCTTGCCTAAACAGCATGGCATTGCATAATTCACATACACAATGCCTTGCAACAAGATAACATTGCATTCACATATATAATGTCTTGCAACAAGATGGCATTGCATAATTCACATATATGGTAATTAGACACTAAACAGGTGGCATTCACACAAATCATGTCTAAACTAAGCAAATGACATAGCAATGCAAGATACCATACGCACGATATGAGTAACATAACCCTGCCAAGTTAGGGCATGCACCTCGGGGGGGAAATACGACTGGTCATCTGCATCTGAATCATCCTCTGAGGAGCTATCGGTAACCAGCAAGACATGCGCTTCGTCAGATAGCATTGTCTGCTCTAAAGACCTTGTTTCCACTCCAGATTTTTCCATGACCGTGCCGAATGGCTGATGCACAGGAAGAGTAATTGAATGTACTAAAATTGTTGACAAATTTAACACATAATAAAAAAATGATGGCATGATATAATTCACATATAAGATGACTGGCTAACCAGGGTGGCATTGCAAAATTCACATATATGATGCCTGGCTAGACAAGATGGCATTGCATGATTCACATATACGATAAAGAAACTAAACAGATGGCATTTACACAAAGCATGTCTAAACTAAGCAGATGACATCTTTAATGTATACAATAAGCAATGCAAGGCACCATATGCATGATATTACCAACATCAGCATGCCAAGTTAGAGCGAAGACCTCATGGGGTAAATAGGAGTGGTCTTCTCCTTCTGAATCCCCCTCAGAACAGTTATCTTCCTCTTGATTACGATCCGAAATGGGTGGAGGGGGGGCTGCCTTTGCGCCCACCATGGAATGACATTTGCATAAAATTTTATTGCCACACAAGGCTCGTCTCTTTTGCTCTACATGATCAGTTCCATTGTGTACAATAACTGGCATGCATAGGAATAAAACATAGTGATATTATGTAAGGAGTGCATGCACAAAACCAGAGTGATGGTAGTAAACTGTGGATAGACCCAAAACCAGTGATAGCAGGCAGATAATAGCTTTAGTTAAAAAATACAGATAATGGCTCCTTCAATGTTTGTTTGCACCCAACATGAAACTCATAGTAGACACCGGAGATTAACCAGATAGTAGACAGATAGTACTGATTGCTGCCCCAATATGTACCCCACAACCATTTAAAACCTCAAGTTTCAGCATTAGTTTGGACCTGACTCAGAGTCTAATAGGTGAACACGACGATAATGTAGCATGTCATCATATTAAGCGACACATAACGTAAGCAGACACAGAAGAGTGCGACCTCTCTTGCGGACCCGTGTAGTCCTCAAGGTCATCTGCTCAGTTGATGATGGTAATGCAGTTGTCGTGGCTGCCGGCGGCGGGGAAGAAGATCTGAGGCGGCGAAAGACAGTCTGGAGAGCGGATCCCTGCTGTGGTGAACCCTTCCGTCGTTGGAGCAGCTGAGCTGGGGTGGAACACAGCGCCACAGGAACAGGACAAACCACACAAGGTTTTCTTTGACACATATCTGTAACAGAAGTAATTGAGTAAGGGCTTGTTTGAATTTGAGGATTCTAACAATGCAGGGATAGGAAATAGACAGGAATAGGATAGGAATGCACGTGCAAAACAGAGAATTTAAAAACACAGGATTTCTACCAAACTGGGTGTTTGATTCACAACAATTGGAAGATCACAGGATGCAAAAAAGCATGGTGAGATTAAGTCAAACCACAAGAAAATGTATGGTTATAATGCTATTATGCTACTATCTCTTAGTCTTGTGCTTGATGAAGAATATGAAAAGGAGGAGAAGTGGAAAGTAGAATTCCTACGGTTTTTCTTTCAAGGAGACACTAAAGGAACAAATCCTACAGTTTTCCTTTGCTCCATTCCTTTGCACCAAATTCATGAAAAGTAGTACCATAGGAAACTTTCCAATTCCTATGTTTTTCATTCACTTTTCCTTTCAAGCACTGGCGATTCTAGTAGGCAGGCTTGAGCAAGGAAAATCCTACACTAAAAAATGTTTTTGTGCTACTTCTATTACTTTGGACCCAGGCCACTGCCATACTAGCTCAACTCCCAGGCCCATCGACAAATGCACACCTCAAAAGCACAGAGATAAATAATGATGGCGTTCAAGAGAGTCCATCACGGATAGCTAAGTTGCCTGGTACCTCACTGCTTGTCATATAGTAGGATAAAATAATCGTATTTCCCATTACTACGAGTGCTCAGTGGACAATATATATAACATGTAGAGTAAAAAAGAGATGCAACAAGTGTACAACCTCTTTGGTGAAGCCATGTTGATCTCAGCGTGATTGGGTTGGCCAGTGAGGATGCTCCAGCTGACTTTGCTGTCGGAGGAGGGGAAGAAGATCTTAGGCGTCTGGAGATGGAGCCCGAGGTACCGCTCGTTGTGATGGAGGGTTTCGTCATTGGAGCAGCTTCGGTGAGTTGTACGACGCTGAGGCTGAAGCAGGACAAGAGAGACAACGAGCAACGTTAACCTGAGTGGAATTCTAATAGCATCTCCAATACATGACATAAAATACATAACCACAAAGTGCTAGATGTAAAATACATCAGCCGCTCATCTCTGAACTTAACTGTCGAAACTGAACTTAACTGTCGAAACTGAACCTTACTGTTGAAACTGAATTTTGCTGTCAAAACTGAATTTTGCTGTTGAAACTGAACGCACTAGCAAGGTGAGGCTACACGTCGATCGACTGACTTTTTCATCTATGGTCAGTCGATTTTGCAGCCGTTGGATACGAAATCAAGGGCCTACGGTTCATCTTCAACCTCCACCCCCCTGAGCCGCCAGCCACCACCAGCCAAATAGCAGCCCCTCGTCGCCCGCTGCCGGCGGTGCATCGCCCCGCCCGCCCCGAAAACACTCCCCACCGTCGGGCCACCGCTGCCCAGGCCATCCCTCTAGCCCCCCCATGCCGACCTTTTTCTCTGGCGATCCCCACGCCACCGCCCCGCCAACGCCCTACCACCGCCGGCGACCACCGCCCCCATCCTGAACCCTAAGATAGATAGTGGGGTACCTCTCCGGCGAGCCCCCCTCCTCGCTACGGCTGGTTCTTCCTTCACCCCGGCGAGCCCACCCCTTGAAAATCGACTGACCCAAAAGTCGATTCAGTCGACTGAAGTGTAGCCAAATCGGAGCAGCATCGCAAGCAAGAGCAAGAACGAGAGCAGCAACGCGAGCAAGAGCAATAGCAAGAGCAAACCAGGCAGGGGCCCAAGAGCAAGAGCAGACCAGCAGCGCGAGCGAGCGCTAAAGCAGCAGCAGCTCCTACTGATGTGGACGTCGCTGCCGAGGAAGCGACGCCGTGGAGGAAGTGGCCGGCGACGCCACCGTGGATGGAGCCACGCCATGTCGGCTCGGGACCGAGCGCCGGCAGCACCGTGAGATCGACTCAAGAAGAAAATGCGGTGATTAGTGTACAACCTCTTTGGTGGCGCCGATTAGGCTGCAACTTCATCCGAGGAAACGGTGATGATGATGCTCTTCCGGTGGTGCAGGTGAAGACGGCGGTGTGGGAATGGAGGTGGCGCGAAAGACGAGGGGAACGTCAGGGCAGCTCCTTGGAGGTGGAGGACGGGGTGGCTGAACCGACGGGACGATGAGATCGACGACGGATCCTCATCCGGTACGGTGGATGAGGGACGTCGAGGTGTTGCTGTGGATGACGTCGTCGGGGAAGAGGCTCCGGCTGGGTGGCGGACGGAGCAGGGTGTGGGGTTTCGTCGCGGGTTTTCGCGGCCTCGGTGTACGAATGGGTGGGCGGATGGGATGGCAGTGGGGAACCATGGCTTAGAGACGCGCTTGTCCGAAATGTGGGGTAAGTTACGGAAGTACCCCCCACCGATTTGAGGCGGTTCTTTCGGTTCAGGGGTACCACGGGCATTTCGCGTGTCGGGATTTCACAGGAGGTGGGAGTTTTCGCGCGCGTTGTAATTTCGGAATAGCAAGGCGCAGGTTGAGATGAAGGGAGTTGTCGGAGCACAACGAGACAAAGATATATCTTAAATATTTCGGGCTAACAAGGCGCGGGTTGAAGAGGCGGGAGTTCCGCAGCACGATAGATAGAGACGCTAGCTTCAATTTTCGGCATAATAAGGCGCGGCTTGAAATTTCGGAAGAACAAGCTTAACGTGTACCCCCCAAAAAAGACAATTTGCACCTCAACACGCACAACACACACACACACAAACACCATTTAGACTAGAGTAAGGTACACGTGCATTGCACGCATGAGATTTGGCAACCAAATTATGAATAAATACCACATTATAGCATGCAAGCTTTGAGTCATATATGCATGGTGTAGATGTTCGTTTAATTCTTATAGTTCATTTCATTCAAAATCATATAGTTTTTATAAGAAAGCTAATCTATTTTAAGATTCATGGAATTGTGCGTTGTAAGACATAAAGTAAAAACAAATAATGGCAAATCATGTAGAAAAACATTTGGGCAATTCTGATATGGAAGATTCTAGAACAAATAAGAAGTGCTTGTGTTTTGATGTTTGTGCATTATGCTTAAGTTCAACCATGGAGTCTTCTAGATTATACATGTGGTGAAATCTGGTGGAATCTAGATGATATCCAACGGCCAATAGTGCTCAAATTTGCCATCTTTGGACCATCAGATTCGCCTCATCCAACGACCATCTTTCAAAGTTAAAGTTACCCGCACACAATATAAAATATATATAATATAGTATATATATAGGGGTATAGATATAGATATGTGATGTGAAAGCCACCCATTATCTCCAATTAGAATAGTGTGTCCATGCACGGATGCGACGTGGGAAAATGATGTCTGCCATCGGTATCTCAAATTCAAATCAGTCTGACCTTGTTCAATGTGTATACATTACAACATGCTCGTTTCCAAACCACACCGCGCAGATCTCCGTTATATTCATGCATGCATGGGTTTCAAACATCAGGATCTCTTATTCAAATATTTGAATTCAACTTTACATTGATTATGACCTCACCTATTCTTTTACACCCACACAATAGTCTTCTCTTTATAATTGTACCACTAACTTTCTCTCGTGCATGCATGCACACACACTACCAGTCGGCATTATCCATCGCACGCATGCAATCTTTTTCTTCAGGTCAGTCTCCCATGAAGGCACACACCCACACACATCCCCCTCTCCATCATATCAGGCATTCTTTATCTCTCACGCGTGCATGCGCAATGATTGATGTTCCTCTATGTATGTGTGTATATAGCTAGGTCTTTCATAGTTTTCCACACAAACCGATCAATCGATATATCTAGTGAGGTCTCACCCTCTTTCCCATGTCCACATCGATCAATCTATACCTCTCTATATAGGATTAACATATATAGCTAATACACCCACATTAATTATATATCCAACATCCCCCTCTCATCATCCATGCCTTTCGCTTCATCTCTCAGACGCGTGCACAATGACGAAGACAGGGGGCAGTAAGGGCCCTGCCCCCCCTAACATCACTTTATATCGAGGCTAATATGAATGTGATCATTACACAATTGCTGCTAAAAAAGGTTTAATTTCATGAATTGACCCTCCTCGTAAAAGATTAGCAATGCTTGGCCCCCTAGCTCATTTATTTTTCATGGCTCTGCCACTGCATGCAACAGCGCACGTGTTCGCCCCCTCTCTCTAAATATCGATCTCACACTTGTGCATTCCTTCATAGTCTCCCTCCACTCGGCCCCTCGCACCATCTTCTAGCCCCCCACCGGATTTTGCCACATGTACAATCTAGCAGACTCCATGGTTGAACTTAAGCATAATGCACAAACCTCAAAACAACAGTGGTTCTCTTTTGTTCTAGAATCTTCTGTATCATAACTGCCCAAACTTTTTTTCTAGTTGAATTGCCGTTATTTGTTTTTACTTTATGCTTTACAACGCACAATTCCATGAATCATAAAATAGATTAAGGGCTTCTTTGATTCAAAGGATTCTCAAAGGAATTTTGGAGGATTCTAATCATTAGGAATTTTTCCTATCTTGGTTGTTTGATTCGTAGGATTGTAAACCATGGGAATTTTTCCATATGATTCATTTGCACTAGATTTCATAGGAAACATCCCATCCACTTAAACCTCTTTGAAAGAATCCTGCGTTTTTTCTATGCACAATCAAACACTCGTACAATCCTGTAGGATTCAAGACGACATTCCACTATAATCCCATGTTTTTCCTATTCCCGCGTTCTTAGCTTTTTTATAAAAACTAACTGATTTTGAATGAGATGAACTATAAGAATTAAACGAAGGGCTACATCACGCATATATGACTCAGAGCTTACATGCTATAGTGTGGTATTTATTCATAATTTGGTTGCAAAATCTGATGCGTGCAATGCACATGTACCTTACTAGTACTTCGAGTATGTGCAAAACACGTAAATTAGAATACCAATGGCACGCTACACACCGTCTCTCTTATAGTTCATGAAGCCACGTGGCACATGTGGAGGCGTTATCGTGACCTCCTTGCGTGGAATGATCACAGTGACGTGCTGCTGGTTCCAGAAGAATGTACTCGTCCTCCCTGAGCCATACTGGTGGTACATGCAAAGAACGGAGATGTGCACACACGCCACGCACGCACTCATTCCCTGGCACGCACACACGGGTACATGGGCGGACACAATTTTGTACCAAGATCCACCCCATGTGATAATTTGACGCGTTTAAAGTTGTTCACTTCATTGATGGTCAATTAATACAGCGCATGCAAATTGAGTGGACGTGAGGGCGGAAGACAGACATTATTACTCCACTGCGCGCATGCGAGTAGTTAAATCGTGGGTTGCTAGTAGTACTTCCATTGGTCTCCTTCGTATTTTGTGCCAATTTTTGATAGTAACATAATATTTACGCATTTGAGCAGTGTAGTACTTGAAATTTATGTTCCGCTAAACTCATCGGGAGCCGTTTCGGGCCTCGAAACCAAAACCATCAATTAATCTTTACCTTGTTCCCATCACATTTGAAAGCCTGCTCACACCTACTAGTACGTACCAAACCTGAACGTGTTCCCGCTATGTAGTTATTAGTACTAGTACTAGTACTTAGGTTATAAAAAGGGGAACTACCTAACCAAAAATTACTCTACCTTTCCTCCTCATAAGTGCTTCTTCTTCGTCCGTTGTTGCCATGGCTGGTGAGCAGAGCTCTAGGTCGAGAACTACTCGTAACAAGGGAGCGGCAACCAAGGCTGCGGAAAAAAATAGAGGGCTCGCCGCCACGCAGAGACCTCGAAAGATCTCTCACGGGCAGGCGATGGCTCCCAGGAGCGCCCTAGCCGCGGAGGCGAACATGCAGAGCCGGCGGAGCTGGAGTCGTTATCCCTCTACGGCATGCCCGATCAGCTCAATAAGCACCTCAATAAGCAAAAGGAGTTCATCCAAGGCTTGATGGAGTTGCTGAAGGAGAGCCTCGACGACATGCCTGCTGAGCTCAATCAGCAGGGGGAGTTGACTGTCGGCTTGGTGATGCTACTGAAGAAGAGCATTGCCTCGGAGAAGAAGGCGACCGACGAAATCCTGTGACTTCAGGAGGACAAGGCGAAGCTCTGCCACGAGATCGACCTGTTGAAGGAGAAGAACGCCGGCTAGAAGAAGCTGCATGAGAATAGTAGTTCCTCGATGAAGATGCTGCAGGCCCTCATCATGGAACAGAAGGAGGAGTTGGCGAAGCTCCGCATCGAGCACCCAGCTGCTGTCCAGGTACGTAATGCGGCTGTGGAACAGATGATAAAGGATCGCGTCGAGAAATCCCGCGTCATGGACAGAATGAAGAAGATAGCGGAGGAGATGCGCAAGGAGATGGAGGTCGTGGAGGCGATGAAGAAGTAGTTACGACTCTGCGGCAAATTAGATCATTTGGGGTGATAATCTTCCTTCTTCTTTTGCTGCTGTGTTTCATCTTTTGCTTCGGGTGTTTCGCCGCACGTGTCACGTTCTCTGCGAGGCATGAATAGAACAATGGTTTTTGTTTTTTGAGGGAATGAATAGAACAATGCTAACAATGAGATGACTAGCAAATTAGATCATTTTTTATCGCCATATGGCACTGTCTGCCATGTTTCGTGCTCCTCCGTCGCAGTACTACTCCAGTGGAAACCTTGAGTATACCACATGGTTCTTTGCTCCTCCTCGATCAGGTCATCGGCGCATTTATACGAGCAGTCAAATCACAAGGCCTCGCCTTCCAGCAGTAATGAGCCGTCAAATCACAAAGGTCCTCGCCTCTCGTGAAACTGACCAAGCTAGACTGCCCCGCCCTCTAGCCTTTTAAAAAATGTATACTTTTGTACAGCAGTAGTATCGATGGATTGCGCCATGGAGCAAAACTTGAAATTAAAAAAAGGTGGTACATATAAAGAGCGCTCGTCGCCAAATTATGCATATAGTACTATTAAAAAGGCTAGTCACAATAATGGTGTCCAGCACAACCCACCCCTCGAACAAAACTAAGCACCCTGGAATTCTTTGAAAAAACTAAGCACCCTGAAATTCTTTGACAACTAAACTGCTGGCTATATGATGTTGGCCATATATATTGTACGTATATAATGTGAAGAAACAAGTGGTAGTACTATACCAACTAAAAGATGAAATGTAAGAAATACTAGTATGTACATACTGAATAGTTAAAGTAACAAGAAGAAACATAACATAGTTCTGCTGGGGGCTCAACACAACACACCCATCAAATTAAATTAAGCACACCTGAAATTAAACTTTGCAACTATTCCAGTAGACACTGCATTAGAACCACCATGAGCAACGACACTGCCACCTTACTCGGAGTCCTTGTCCATGTCCTCGACTTCGTCCTTGTCCCTCTTCCTCTTGGCCGATACTTCTTTGCTTGAACCGCCAACTTGGCTGTTGCTCTTCATCCAACCCTTGTAGATATTGAAACAAAGGTAGCCATCCATTGCAGCGTAGTGGATGTGGTCTATATCTAGTACATTCCGCTGCCATGCATGACGATGACACGTGTATGGAGGTTTCTCCAGTTTACCGTACGAAGGATGAACCATGGCTCTTGCCAGGGTCAGCATTGAAGGCTGACGAGAGGACACCAGCCGATTCTTTTGGAGGTCGAAGGTGTTGCCTACAACGAGGCCTATCCGACGTAGGAGTTCTTTGTCGTTACCACAGTCTACAGTAACGAATTTGACTAGGTTGCTCTCGAGGAAGTCCTTAAAATCCTGGCACTCAATGTCGACATGGCATATGTGATAGATCGAGCATAAGTCACGCACGCAAACCTGGATCACGGCGGGCTTCTTCCTTTCTTCGTCCTTTAGATCCTTCTCTCTTCCCATGACTGTAGTGTACTCAACATCTAGCCCAGCGACCCACTCATTATCTGAGTCTTCGAACATGCGTCTGAAGCGAGAAAGGCATCGTTTCACCGTCGCGGAAGAACGGGTGTAGATGACATCGAACTCATCACCGGTGATGGTTCTAACCTTGTACTCACCGCCGACCGGGGAGATTTGGGACGCCATGGATTTGGGAGGAGGGTTAGGATTAGTGGAACTGCCGTAATGTGAATGGACGGGACGACTAGGAGCGAACCGCCATAGTATTAAAGGACATGCGGGGACGAGTAGGAGCGAACTGCCAGCGTGCGAACGGCAGGGTAGTGGCTTTCCATTCTCCCATGATACGGGCTTCCGAGAGCCCAAGGATCTAAGATCGAACGGTTGCATGGCGTGATTCCAGACCTATGGGTGAATATCATATCCTGGAGGGTTATCCTGCAAATTTTCAGCAACTTAGCATGTGACCGTTTGATCTCAGATCCAAGGGCTGCCAGCAGCCCGTATCATGGTCGCACCTACCACGACCGTCGCATCGCACGCGCGGTCGCGCCTTTGGAGATTTAACCTGGTGCATTAGGCTATCTGATGTTGGCATGTCATACATAGTCATCACTTAGTCACTCATACTACAACAAGGTTAGCTATAAGGTTAGTCATCACTTAGGAGAAAATTTTACTACTCCCTCCGTTTACTCCTCATCCCTACTATGTACGTACTTTGGTCAGTACTCCCTCCATTTACTTATACAAGGCCACTATAAAAAATACATTTTGCATCTATACAAGGCCACAAATAGTAATCGAGACAAAAGTTACTACTCCCTCCTTTCCAGTTTATGGCTCAATTTCAAAATCTCTCTAACCAAGGTAGACAGTGAGTGGTCGAATTAATTTCGTAGTTTGCACATTACACTCATTTTTCTCAAGAAGTTATGTTTACCGAGGCATTAATTAGAATGAATGCATGAATGACCACTAAATTTCCATGAACTTGTACATGCATTGGTTAGTTTCCTCTTGACACTGCTTGCGTCGGGTGATCTAACACACCTCGAAATCCAACATGTAATGGTACTACAATGTCAGGACCCCGACTCGATGTCACATAGATCTAGCTCGTAACACCTCATATCACTTTGCGGCCTCACGCACGGTATACCCACGGGTGTCGCCTTACCTTTGCCCGGGACCGTTTGCGCCTTTTGGCTCACGTATATGATAGTGTCGCTAGCATCCATATGATAAGGAGCCCGGGCTGACATGACTAGTCGTAAACCCAAAGTGGCACAGACTTACAGGGACATGCATCCATGACCCAGCTTCGAACGTGTCGGTCATCAGCAAGTGGGTCCGGGCTGTAGCACTGGGCTAGCAGGACTCCGGTAAACCGGGCTGTAGCGGGCTAACAGGACTCCGGTATTCATCGCGTGACATTTCCCCGAAGGGACAGACACAGGAACGAAGAAGGACACATGCCGGCCAGCCTAAGTGTTCTAGAGCAGTAGCAAGCTACCATGGCTCAGCGGTAACACTAGGAGACATTTCCCGGTAAGAGAGGCTACCAAGGATAAACAACTAGATAGTCAGATCCCACACATACCAAGCATTTCAAACATACACACAATATGCTCGATATGTGCAAATACAACAAGGCATCACAACATGACTCTATGACACAAGTACTTTATTCAAGGCTCAGAGAGCCATACATAACATACACAAAGGTACGGGTCACACGACCCAGCATTCAAGTCATACAGTCATACAAACCAGCAGCGGAAGTAACTTGTCTGAGTACAGACAACTAGTAAAATAAAAGAGGCTTGGAAAGCCTAGCTATACTACGAGGTCCTTCACAAGCTCAGGATCACCACCTGGGCCTTAGCCTACTCATTGATGTCAACGTCTACGTAGAACCCATCAGAAGGGGTTGCAGCGTCTTCTGTAAAAAATGTAAATTATAGCAACATGAGTACAAAGGTACTCAGCAAGACTTACATCAGATCCTACATACATGCATATTATCAAGAAGGGTTGGTGGAGTTATTGCAGCAAGCCAGCTTTCACTCTTGGCTAGGCTAACCTACGAGACTCCAACTTGAAATGGTTTTGCGCACACGAGTCCACTACTCACCAATTCAATACACTACCGAGAATCCACCTCCGTCTTCCTACGGAAGAGCCATCCTCGGCACTCACACTTATCTTGAGGCTTTTAGTAGTTTCCATTTACTTGTCTATGAACTGTATAGGCAACCAAGTAGTCCTTTACCGTGGACGCGGCTATTCGAATAGATCATGATAACCCTGCAGGGGTGTACTTCTTCATACATGTTTCCACCACTTAGCGTCTGCACACGACATGTGCTCGGCAGACTTCAAGCGAAAGCCGACGTGGGTGTAGACCACGACCTACCTAAACACTTAAGCCTCTAGTCCAGGTTTATCGCCTATCCAGGTTCCATCCGCAGGGAGTCCGGCCGAGGTTTCCCATACGGCCCCGAACGATGTGAACAGGGTTCCCGAGATACCTAACGGGTATTCGGTACACCCGGCCATGTACCTACCGCATCACAGCCCACCCCTACGGTCAGCGCTGTCCACGGCCTCCAGTAGGCTACAAACACCAGAAACTACTTGCAACTCCTGGACAGAGAGCTAGGGTGAATAAGAAGTCGAGCGGGGTCATATTTCAGGGCCCAATGCATGGTAGTAGCTGTATCTTAAATCGCACATACAGATCTCAGTGCTTACGGTCGGCTTCAATGAAACAACCCACCATGTACTCCTACATGGCCTCTCATCGATACCTTTACCAAATCGTGTTCACCACACCACTCTCATTACCGACATAATCATTTCACTCTAGCCCATCACCCAGATGAACCAGACCTGACACGACTCTAAGCATAGCAGGCATAGCAAGGTAGGAACAACACATACATATGGCTCAATCAACTCCTACACATGCTAGTGGGTTTCATCTAGTTACTGTGGCAATGACAGGTCATGCAGAGGAAGTGGGTTCAACTACCGTAGCACACAGCAATTTGAAACGCGTTGTCTTAATGCAGTAAAAGAGAGCAGGAGCGAGAACATGGGATTGTATCGATATGATCAAATGGTTGGTTGCTTGCCTGATGGTTCGATGCACTGATACGGTTCTTCGTTAGGGTAATCACGATACTCCTCGGAGGCAGATCCTGCCGCAAAGAACACCGATACACAACCATCACCAAACAATGTGCAACAATATGATGTATGCATGAAACATAGCAATATGAGTGTGTTGGGCTAATGCAACTAAGACCAGAAGGGTTTGAACCAATTTTGAATCAAAGATTCAAATTTCAAACTCAAACATGGCCTTTTAAAGTGCTTTTCCTTGTTCTGCATTAAACATCAGGTTAACTTGTTTAATCATGCATGAAAATAGTACAGATGGATAGATTGGATTTTTCTGATCATTTTTCATATATAATTTGTCTGATTTGGAGTTACAGAATAAAAGTTATGAATTTTTAAAGTTTAAATTATATTCTGGAATTTCCTATATTAGAATAATTCCAGAAAATCAATTATTGCGTCAGCCTGACGTCAGTGTGACGTCAGCAGGTCAACGGAACACGTCCGGGTCAAACCTGACAGTGGGTCCCGCATGTCAGGGTGATTAGATTAATTAAAGTTTAATTAAAACTAAACCTGTTTAATTAACAGGGCTGGGCCCCACCTGTCATTGACTCAGGGGAGTCAACCAGGGCCCACCCATGGTCAAACCCGGGTCGGCTGCACCGGCGTTTAGCCGCCGGCGAGCCCGACGCGGCGGCGGAAGTGGTTTTGGCTGTTTCGGCCACCAAATGGGTCGCGGAGACTACCGGAGTGGAGCTGAGGACGGGCCGCAACTCTTGGTGGAGTCCGTTGGGGTCGGGGTGGCCGGAGTTGGCGCCGGCGACGACTTTGGCGGCCACCGGGGTTCGGCCGAAGACGAACTTGACGCTAGAGGGGTCGGTGAGGCTCGGGGAGTGGCTAGCTAGGTGCTAAGTGAAACGGTGAGCATGAAGGACACCGTGGAGTGGTCGGAGGGTAACCGGGAGCACGTCGGCGACGAGCTCCACGGCGGTGAGTGCGGTTGAGCTCCGGGAGGTCGCTACACAGCTCGGGAGCAAGAACGGAAGGGAGGGGAAGATGGCTAAGCTCACAGTGAGTGCGACGAAGCCCTTGGTGTGGCCGGAGATGGACCGGAGCGACGACGGTGTTGAAGGGGATCTCCGGCGATGGCAGTTCGGGCGAGGTCGTTGCGGTGGACTCGGGCATTGCGAGCGCTCGGGGCTCGGCTTGCTCGATGGAGTGGACGGCGGCGGAGCTCCTGGACACGATGAGAGGACGCACGGGCGGCGGGGAGCACGGCTACAACGAAGGCACGGCGATGGTGGCGTCGGTCACGGCGGGGGAGCGCGAGGGGGAGGAGCTGGAGAGGAGAGGGGGTGTCTTGGGGGTTCGGGGGAGCGAGGGAGGCTGATCCACGACGTCACCGGGCGAGGGGAGCGGCGAGGCGGCGAGCAGGTGGGTGGCGCGCGCTGCGGTCGCCGTCGGGCACCTGCCTGCCTGCCTGGCCGGCAAGTAGCTCGCTGGAGCGGCACTGGGCTGGGCCGGCAGGTGGGCCGGGAGCAGGCGCCAGGTAAGCTTTTTCCATTTCTTTCTGTTTTCTGTTTTTTTAATACTTCCGCAACTTTGTTGAATTAAATAAAATACTTAGGCTACTCCTAAAATCACCAAACTACTCCTGGTCCATAGTTGGATTATTTCCAACATGAAACATTTTAGTTTGGAGATATTTGAGCATTTAAATATTTTATATAATTTTAAATGCCCAAATTCAAATATTTATGATTTAATTCAAAAACCCTAAGCTGGCCTAGGAAAATGTGCACCACTTTTGGCAGAGGTTCTGAACCAAGACAAAAATGATGGGCATTTTAGAAGGGCATTTCAGGTTCATTGAAAAAGTTTTTAGTAAACCCTAATTGGATTCAGAGGGGACTGGGGGTTCTGTCATCCCCATTTCAGGTTTCTGATGAAAGAGTAAACATGATGCAACACTCTAATGCATGGCTAACTAGGATGTGACAACTCACCCCCACTCAAAAGAATCTCGTCCCGAGATTTGGGTTCCTCCGGAAAGAAGGCGGGATACTCAAGTCGAAGACGATCCTCCCTTTCCCAAGTTGCTTCATCCTCAGAATGGTGCGACCATTGTACTTTGAGAAACTTGATATTATGACGTCGAGTGGTACGCTCGGCCTGATCGAGGATACGAATGGGGTTCTCTCGATATGTAAGATTATCTTGGAGATCAAGCGTTTCGTGGTCCACTCCACGGATAGGATCCGAGAAGCAACGCCTGAGTTGAGAAACGTGGAAGACATCGTGGACTCTGGAGAGGTGCGGAGGTAGTTCCAACTGGTAGGCAACTTCTCCTCGTTTGGCGAGAATGCGAAAAGGTCCAATGTAACGAGGAGCCAATTTGCCTTTGATACCGAAACGATGGGTTCCCTTCAGAGGGGTAACCCGAAGATAAGCCTTCTCGTCAACCTCGAAAGTCATAGCCTTATGTTTTCGGTCATATTGACTCCTTTGACGAGATTGGGCTGTTTTCAACTTTTCACGAATGATGCAAACTTGTTCTTCTGCTTCCTGAATCATATCCGGGCCAAAGAATTGTCTTTCCCCGGTCTCTGACCAGTTAAGGGGTGTTCGACACCGTCGTCCATAGAGAACTTCAAAAGGGGCTTTACCCAAGCTAGATTGATAGCTATTGTTGTAAGCGAATTCGGCAAATGGAAGGCACTTCTCCCAATCCATTCCGAATGAGATAACAGAGGCTCGAAGCATGTCTTCTAGAATCTGGTTGACGCGTTCCACTTGACCACTCGACTGAGGGTGGAAAGCGGTGCTAAAGGAGAGACGGGTTCCCATAGCATTTTGGAAACTTTCCCAAAATCGAGAGGTGAAAATACTTCCTCGATCCGAGTTAATTTCCAAAGGAACACCATGGAGAGACACTATTCGGGAGATGTATAAGTCTGCCAGCTGACTAGCGGTTATACTCTCACGAACAGGTAGGAAATGGGCTACTTTGGAAAGACGATCGACAACGACGAAAATAGCATTATTCCCTCTCTTGGTCCTGGGAAAACCGGTAATGAAATCCATACCAATTTTATCCCATTTCCATTCAGGAATGGCTAAGGGTTGAAGGGTGCCAGCAGGCCGTTGATGCTCTGCCTTTACACGACGGCAGACGTCGCAATTAGCAATATACTGAGCAATTTCTCTCTTCATCCTAGTCCACCAGAACCTCTGGCGTAGGTCCTGATACATCTTGGTACTACCGGGATGAATGGTGAGAGGAGATTCATGAGCCTCCTTAAGGATCAACTGCCGTAGATGCTGGTTCTTGGGAACCACTAAACGGTTCTCAAAGTACACAGCACCATGATCATTTATGGAGAAACAACTAGCACCTCCGCTAGCAATGTTCTCATTGATCTTAGCTATTCCCTTATCTCGCTTCTGGGCAGCGATGATTTGATCCGTAAGAGTAGGTTTCGCAACCAAGGTGGAAAGAAATCCTTGAGGAACAATGTGAAGGTTAAGCTTCCGAAATTCCTCATGGAGAAGCGGTTGACTTTGTTGTAACATCAGGTTGTTACAATAAGATTTACGACTTAGTGCATCAGCCATGACGTTGGCTTTCCCTGGGGTGTAAGTTATTCCTAAGTCGAAATCTGTGATCAACTCAACCCAACGTCTTTGCCTGAGATTCAAATCCGGTTGGGTGAAAATGTACTTCAGACTTTGGTGATCAGTGAATATTTCGCAACGGTTACCGAGGAGGTAATGTCGCCAGGTCTTAAGTGCATAGACTACGGCTGCAAGCTCTAGATCATGAGTAGGATAATTCTCCTCATGTGGGTGCAATTGCCGTGAAGCGTAAGCAATTACGTGTCGATCTTGCATGAGGATGCAACCTAGTCCTTGTCGCGAGGCGTCGCAGTAGATAACAAAGTCCTTAGAGAAGTCTGGCGGTACCAGTACGGGAGCAGAAGTCAGGCGTCTTTTCAGTTCCTGAAAGCTGTGCTCACATTGTGGAGTCCACTCAAACTTTTTATCCTTCTTAAGGAGTTCGGTTAGAGGTTTAGCAACTTTGGAGAAGTTCTCGACAAAGCGACGACAATAGCTCGCTAGGCCAAGGAAACTCCGAACTTGCTTGACCGATTCAGGTGGAGTCCAATTAAGGACGGCTTGAACTCGCTCAGGGTTAACAGCAATACCTTTACCAGATATTACATGACCCAGATAGGTCACTTCTGACAACCAAAATTCACATTTGGAAAACTTGGCATAAAGGCGGTGCTCTCGAAGTTTCTTCAACACTAGCCTTAGATGTTCGGCATGTTCTTCCTCGTTCTTGGAGTAGATGAGTATATCATCGAGGTAAACTACGACGAATTTATCCAAATACTCCATGAAGATTGAGTTCATTAACCGAGAAAAGGTGGCTGGAGCGTTGGTTAAACCGAAGGACATGACGGTGTACTCGTATTGGCCATAACGAGTAACAAAGGCCGTTTTAGGAATGTCCCCGTTTCTGATTTTGATTTGATGGTAGCCCAACCTCAAATCCATCTTGGAGAAGACTGAGGATCCAGCGAGCTGATCATACAGGTCGTTGATCCTAGGGAGCGGATATTTGTTCTTGATTGTGACCAAATTGACAGGTCGATAATCTACAACCATCCGGTCCGTACCATCCTTCTTCTTGACGAAGAGGACGGGGCAAGCCCACGGAGATGAACTAGGTCGGATGAAACCCTTTTTCAAGGACTCATCGAGTTGTTTCTTAAGCTCGGCTAGTTCTAGTGGTGCCATCTTATAGGGTCTTCTAGCAATCGGAACGGTTCCTGGAATGAGGTCTATTATGAACTCAACATCCCTGTCAGGTGGAACACCTGGCAATTCCTCTGGGAAGACATCCGGGAAGTCACGGACTACCGGAACGTCCTCAAGGTCTGGCAAAGGGCTGGCGTTAAGAGAATATAATTGTCGCTCGGCTAATCGGGTCAAGACATTGACTATCTTCCCCGAAGGATGAGTGAGTTGAACAGTCCTAGAGAAGCAATCAATTTTGGCATGATGAGTTGACATCCAGTCCATACCCAAAATGATATTAATATCTGAAAATTTGAGAGCTATCAAAGATGCAAGGAAAACAAGTCTGTCGACTTGGATTTCATTTCCATAACTTACTCTGGAGGTCTGCCATCTAGAACCAGGAGTAGAAATTTCCATAGTGGATGGCATGTCACAGAATGCGGTGTTATGCAGACGAGCATAGTTCTCGGATATAAATGAATGAGAGGCTCCTGTATCGAAAAGAACAGATGCCGGGTGGCAATTAACAAGGAGCGTACCGAGAACGACGTTGGGATCCTCTTGAGCTTCTTCGGCAGAGATACAGTTGACATGGCCACGTGTAGCGGTGGCCGGCTTGGCGTGGAACACTTTCCCTGTCGGCTTGCCACGGCCAACAGCTTTAGCAGATTGGTTGGGGTTGGTCTGGGGACACTCACGCATATAGTGGCCAGATTCCCCACACTTGAAACAAGTCACGGAATTGGTACGTGGGGGAGCATTGTTGGTTGGACCCCCATAGGGCTTGGCTGGTGCAGACTGTTGAACAGGGCGAGGCGCCTGGAAAGATGGCCTCGGTGTGAACCTGGGTGGCAGGGCGGTGTTGGGCACCCACACGCGGCGCTTCTGAGGACCAGCACCGGATGAGGAACCCATGTCACGGCCATGCTTGCGTGTTGCATCATAATCAGTCTGACCAGTTTCAGCACTGATGGCCTTGTTAACAAGTTTCTGAAAAGATGTGCACTCATGCAGACGGAGGTCGCGGCGAAGCTCAGGACTAAGTCCCTTACGGAACCTTGCTTGCTTCTTGGCATCAGTAGAAACTTCCTCAGTTGCATATCGTGCGAGGTTACCGAACTCCCTGCTGTAAGCATCCACAGAGAGTCGGCCCTGAGTGAAACTGCAAAATTCCTCACGTTTACGGTCCATGAGACCCTCCGGAATGTGATGTTCACGGAAAGCCTCGCTGAATTCAGCCCAAGTAGTGACATGGCCCGCTGGGCGCATAGCTCCATAATTCTCCCACCATAGACTGGCGGGGCCTTCAAGATGATATGCAGCAAAGGTGACCTTGTCAGCCTCCGCTACCAGCGCGGAATGCAGTTTGTGAGAAATACTGCGAAGCCAATCATCAGCATCGAGAGGCTCGACGGAGTGGTGGAACGTGGGTGGATGTAACTTGATAAAATCACTGAGTGACACCACGTTAGTCCTCTGATGGCGTGCCGTGTTCTGTTCAATACGCTCTAACAAACGGTTGGTCTCCCGCTTGTTTCTTTCGGCTTCCATCATAACCTCGGCTAGGGAAGGAGGATGAGGCAGATTTGCATTCCTGACTTCACTGCCTTCGGCCTGCTCTTGAGGAGCAGGGTTAGTGCGCGTGTTGACCATCCTAGGTAAACAAGACAATGATCTAGTCAGGATGATAAAATTCCGACATAGGATACAGAATGTAAGGAATAACTCGGAATGCAAGATGATCATCCGTATGACATGGTAGATACAGAAACTGCTTCTTTATTCCATCGTCATACACACCATACAGGGTTTAGTACAAGACCAAACAAGGTACTATTATGGTGAAAAGAGGATTACATCTCATCGGAGGCATTCCAAGCTCCTATACATTATTTTTCTACACCTCCGGAAGGCGATACAAACTAGGTCATATCCCACGAGTCGAGCAGGACGATAGATGACACAGCTAACACGAACTAGTGATACTACCACTAACTCAGACTAATCCGTAGTAGTCCTTGTAGAAGTCACCTCCATAGCCTGGAAGCTCAACATGATCATCCGGAAACAGACGATCTCGCGGAGCTTGTGGACCATAGGGGCTAGGATGAGGTCTTGGACCAACAGACGGTGGCCTGCGGGGACCGCGAGGTGGGGTGATGCCTCCTACATCACGCCAACCCATTACGTCTGGCAGAGCAGATCTCACAGGATAGAGATCGCGCATATCCGAGTATCCAGCTTGCACCGCTGGTGCAAACCGAGTCAATGTGGCCCAATGGTCAGCACGGGTATTGAAGAGCTCTAACCTCAAGGCCCGATTTTCACGGTCCTTATCCTCGAGCATCTCAGCAGTAGTGCGGGTCCGTGAATCCTCCTGGGTGGGGTCAGCATAGATAGCCTGGAGATACCCTTGTGCTCCCGGAAGTGATCCTGGCATATACCGGAAATCAGAGTCCCGAAATAGACCAGATCTGACTCGCATGATGGTCATCATAGAGTAGGCGGCGTCCTGCACAGCCATCTCAATAGTAACCCCGAGTCCATAGGAGCAGTGAAGGGGCTCGGTGGACCCAGGATAAGATGGAAATATCCTGACAGTGCAGAGATACTGGCTTTGATTAAAGTCTCGGAATTGCTCTTCGCCCGTGTACTCAGGATACCAACGGTATCCAGCCTCAGTCATTACCCTGACCAACATGGCAGTATGGCCGGGTACATCTAGGCATCGAGTCAGGCGAACCACTTGATTAAGGTCGCGAGTGGCCATCTGAAAGCACAATCATAATGCAAGGGCATTAGAATTTCTAGCAAAATTTCGGCAGCATAACAACTGTAAATGCTCAAGAAGGATTTTGAGACATTTGACAAAGGATTTCATACACACTCAACATCATCATATCAAAGTTCTGAATCCATCCTAACAACATAACGTGGTAGAAGAACTGAACTAGGCTTGTATCCATCAACCCTATAAGGTACTACTGATTAGTAACGCGTGATCCTGATAGAGAGAATAGATCCTAATTCCTTAACCCCCGGTGGAAGAATAGACTGACTCAGATCAGAATGTCATAAGATAAAGGAGTAAAAAGAGCCTTACGTTCCAACCCACAAACAATTCCCCTACATATAACTAAAGAATTTCTAGACTCAACATCGACCGGTTTGGCTTGGAGAACCTACAGGCAGTCCGGCTCTAATGCCAACGCTGTCAGGACCCCGACTCGATGTCACATCGATCTAGCTCGTAACACCTCATATCACTTTGCGGCCTCACGCACGGTATACCCACGGGTGTCGCCTTACCTTTGCCCGGGACCGTTTGCGCCTTTTGGCTCACGTATATGATAGTGTCGCTAGCATCCATATGATAAGGAGCCCGGGCTGACATGACTAGTCGTAAACCCAAAGTGGCACAGACTTACAGGGACAGGCATCCATGACCCAGCTTCGAACGTGTCGGTCATCAGCAAGTGGGTCCGGGCTGTAGCACTGGGCTAGCAGGACTCCGGTAAACCGGGCTGTAGCGGGCTAACAGGACTCCGGTACTCAATGCGTGACATTTCCCCGAAGGGACAGACACCGGAACGAAGAAGGACACATGCCGGCCAGCCTAAGTGTTCTAGAGCAGTAGCAAGCTACCATGGCTCAGCGGTAACACTAGGAGACATTTCCCGGTAAGAGAGGCTACCAAGGATAAACAACTAGATAGTCAGATCCCACACATACCAAGCATTTCAAACATACACACAATATGCTCGATATGTGCAAATACAACAAGGCATCACAACATGACTCTATGACACAAGTACTTTATTCAAGGCTCAGAGAGCCATACATAACATACACAAAGGTACGGGTCACACGACCCAGCATTCAAGTCATACAGTCATACAAACCAGTAGCGGAAGTAACTTGTCTGAGTACAGACAACTAGTAAAATAAAAGAGGCTTGGAAAGCCTAGCTATACTACGAGGTCCTTCACAAGCTCAGGATCACCACCTGGGCCTTAGCCTACTCATTGATGTCAACGTCTACGTAGAACCCATCAGAAGGGGTTGCAGCGTCTTCTGTAAAAAATGTAAATTATAGCAACATGAGTACAAAGGTACTCAGCAAGACTTACATCAGATCCTACATACATGCATATTATCAAGAAGGGTTGGTGGAGTTATTGCAGCAAGCCAGCTTTGACTCTTGGCTAGGCTAACCTACGAGACTCCAACTTGAAATGGTTTTGCGCACACGAGTCCACTACTCACCAATTCAATACACTACCGAGAATCCACCTCCGTCTTCCTACGGAAGAGCCATCCTCGGCACTCACACTTATCTTGAGGCTTTTAGTAGTTTCCATTTACTTGTCTATGAACTGTATAGGCAACCAAGTAGTCCTTTACCGCGGACGCGGCTATTCAAATAGATCATGATAACCCTGCAGGGGTGTACTTCTTCATACATGTTTCCACCACTTAGCGTCTGCACACGACATGTGCTCGGCAGACTTCAAGCGAAAGCCGACGTGGGTGTAGACCACGACCTACCTAAACACTTAAGCCTCTAGTCCAGGTTTATCGCCTATCCAGGTTCCATCCGCAGGGAGTCCGGCCGAGGTTTCCCATACGGCCCCGAACGATGTGAACAGGGTTCCTGAGATACCTAACGGGTATTCGGTACACCCGGCCACGTACCTACCGCATCACAGCCCACCCCTACGGTCAGCGCTGTCCACGGCCTCCAGTAGGCTACAAACACCAGAAACTACTTGCAACTCCTGGACAGAGAGCTAGGGTGAATAAGAAGTCGAGCGGGGTCATATTTCAGGGCCCAATGCATGGTAGTAGCTGTATCTTAAATCACACATACAGATTTCAGTGCTTACGGTCGGCTTCAATGAAACAACCCACCATGTACTCCTACATGGCCTCTCATCGATACCTTTACCAAATCGTGTTCACCACACCACTCTCATTACCGACATAATCATTTCACTCTAGCCCATCACCCAGATGAACCAGACCTGACACGACTCTAAGCATAGCAGGCATAGCAAGGTAGGAACAACACATACATATGGCTCAATCAACTCCTACACATGCTAGTGGGTTTCATCTAGTTACTATGGCAATGACAGGTCATGCAGAGGAAGTGGGTTCAACTACCATAGCACACAGCAGTTTGAAACGCGTTGTCTTAATGCAGTAAAAGAGAGCAGGAGCGAGAACATGGGATTGTATCGATATGATCAAATGGTTGGTTGCTTGCCTGATGGTTCGATGCACTGATACGGTTCTTCGTTAGGGTAATCACGATACTCCTCGGAGGCAGATCCTGCCGCAAAGAACACCGATACACAACCATCACCAAACAATGTGCAACAATATGATGTATGCATGAAACATAGCAATATGAGTGTGTTGGGCTAATGCAACTAAGACCAGAAGGGTTTGAACCAATTTTGAATCAAAGATTCAAATTTCAAACTCAAACATGGCCTTTTAAAGCTTTTCCTTGTTCTGCATTAAACATCAGGTTAACTTGTTTAATCATGCATGAAAATAGTACAGATGGATAGATTGGATTTTTCTGATCATTTTTCATATATAATTTGTCTGATTTGGAGTTACAGAATAAAAGTTATGAATTTTTAAAGTTTAAATTATATTCTGGAATTTCCTATATTAGAATAATTCCAGAAAATCAATTATTGCGTCAGCCTGACGTCAGTGTGACGTCAGCAGGTCAACGGAACATGTCCGGGTCAAACCTGACAGTGGGTCCCGCATGTCAGGGTGATTAGATTAATTAAAGTTTAATTAAAACTAAACCTGTTTAATTAATAGGGCTGGGCCCCACCTGTCATTGACTCAGGGGAGTCAACCAGGGCCCACCCGTGGTCAAACCCGGGTCGGCTGCACCGGCGTTTAGCCGCCGGCGAGCCCGACGCGGCGGCGGAAGTGGTTTTGGCCGTTTCGGCCACCAAATGGGTCGCGGAGACCACCGGAGTGGAGCTGAGGACGGGCCGCAGCTCTTGGTGGAGTCCGTTGGGGTCGGGGTGGCCGGAGTTGGCGCCGGCGACGACTTTGGCGGCCACCGGGGTTCGGCCGAAGACGAACTTGACGCTAGAGGGGTCGGTGAGGCTCGGGGAGTGGCTAGCTAGGTGCTAAGTGACACGGTGAGCATGAAGGACACCGTGGAGTGGTCGGAGGGTAACCGGGAGCACGTCGGCGACGAGCTCCACGGCGGTGAGTGCGGTTGAGCTCCGGGAGGTCGCTACACAGCTCGGGAGCAAGAACGGAAGGGAGGGGAAGATGGCTAAGCTCACAGTGAGTGCGACGAAGCCCTTGGTGTGGCCGGAGATGGACCGGAGCGACGACGGCGTTGAAGGGGATCTCCGGCGACGGCGGTTCGGGCGAGGTCGTTGCGGTGGACTCGGGCGTTGCGAGCGCTCGGGGCTCGGCTTGCTCGATGGAGTGGACGGCGGCGGAGCTCCTGGACACGATGAGAGGACGCACGGGCGGCGGGGAGCACGGCTACGACGAAGGCACGGCGATGGTGGCGTCGGTCACGGCGGGGGAGCGCGAGGGGGAGGAGCTGGAGAGGAGAGGGGTTGTCTGGGGGGTTCGGGGGAGCGAGGGAGGCTGATCCACGACGTCACCGGGCGAGGGGAGCGGCGAGGCGGCGAGCAGGTGCGTGGCGCGCGCTGCGGTCGCCGTCGGGCACCTGCCTGCCTGCCTGGCCGGCAAGCAGCTCGCTGGAGCGGCGCTGGGCTGGGCCGGCAGGTGGGCCGGGAGCAGGCGCCAGGTAAGCTTTTTCCATTTCTTTCTGTTTTCTGTTTTTTTAATACTTCTGCAACTTTGTTGAATTAAATAAAATACTTAGGCTACTCCTAAAATCACCAAACTACTCCTGGTCCATAGTTGGATTATTTCCAACATGAAACATTTTAGTTTGGAGATATTTGAGCATTTAAATATTTTATATAATTTTAAATGCCCAAATTCAAATATTTATGATTTAATTCAAAAACCCTAAGCTGGCCTAGGAAAATGTGCACCACTTTTGGCAGAGGTTCTGAACCAAGACAAAAATGATGGGCATTTTAGAAGGGCATTTCAGGTTCATTGAAAAAGTTTTTAGTAAACCCTAATTGGATTCAGAGGGGACTGGGGGTTCTGTCATCCCCATTTCAGGTTTCTGATGAAAGAGTAAACATGATGCAACACTCTAATGCATGGCTAACTAGGATGTGACATACAACTAGTATAGTAGAATTGAGACTTATCAAACGGAAAAAATGAATATTTTTTAGATGAGCCCTATAAACTCTAGTGGGTACGTACTCTGTAAAAACAGATTTTTCCAAAACTAAGTCGCTCCCTTTCATGAATTCTGTAGTATACTCCCCCGTCGACGCTTCCTTTCATGAATTCTGTACTTCCTGACGCCAACATGTGGGACATATAGCAACCGGGTCGACGTGTCAAGCACCAAATAATAGTGCAGAACAGCAGGGGGGACGCACCCCACTCGTACTGGCTCAATAGTAGTAATGAGCAATCAGACGTCAAATCACAATGCCGCACCTTCCCAGACGGACGAAGCAACCATTATTTCACACTTCGGTTCGACATCATCTCAAACCACGTACTAGTATTGCTTCCGCCTCAAGAGGGACACACGCATCGCCTTGGTACATCATGACACGTGGGACCGCATGACACGCCATGCTCCCCTGCCGATCGCTCGGTAAAATCACCTCATTTTTACTATACTTCCTCCGTATCGGTTTACTACATGGCATGCACGTCGTTCTAGGTTGACAATTTAACTGGCTATATATATATGTGATGAACAGTACACTAGCCTTTCAAAAATGTATACTTTTGTACAGTAGTACTATCGATGGATTGCGCCATGGAGCAAAAATTGAAATTTTAAAAAAAGGTGGTACATATAGAGAGCGCTCGTGGCCAAATTATGCATATAGTACTATTAAAAAAGCTAGTACGTGCTTAATTGGGGTGCTAAATTCTATTAAAGAAATACTAGTAGTATGTACATACTGAAGAGTTAATGTAACGAGAAGAAACATAACATAGTTCTGCTGGGGGCTCAGCACAACACACCCCTCTAATTAAACTAAGCACACCTGAAATTAAACTATGCAACTAATCCGTTAGACACTGCATTAGAAGTTTAGAACCACCATGAGCAACGACACTGCCACCTTACTCAGAGTCCTCATCCACGTCCTCGACTTCGTCCTTGTCCCTCTTCCTCTTGGCTGATACTTCTTTGCTTGAACCGCCAACTTGGCTGTTGCTCTTCATCCAACCCTTGTAGATATTGAAACAAAGGTAGCCATCCATTGCAGCGTAGTGGATGTGGTCTATATCTAGTACATTCCGCTGCCATGCATGACGATGAAACGTGTAATGAGGTTTCTCCAGTTTACGGTACGAAGGTTGAACCATGGCTCCTGCCAGGGTCAGCATTGAGGGTTGATGAGAGGGCACCAGCCGATTCTTCTAGAGGTCGAAGGGGTTGCCTACAACGAGGCCTATCCGACCCAGGACTTGTTTGTCGTTCTTAAAGTCTACAGTAACGAATTTTACTGTTTTCTCCTCGAGGAAGTTCTTAAAATCCTGGCACTCAACGTCGGCATGGCATATGTGGTAGACCAAGCAAACGTTATGTACGCAAACCTGGATCATGGCGGGCTTCTTCCTCTCTTCGTCCTTTAGATCCTTCTCTCGTCCCACGACTGTGGTGTACTCAACATCTAGCCCAGCGACCCACTCATCATGTGAGTTTTCGAACATGCGTATGAAGCGAGAAAGGCATCCTTTCACTGTCACGGAAGTACGGGTGTAGATGACGTCGAACTCATCGCCGGTGATGGTTCTAACCTTGTACTCACCGTCGATCGGGGAGATTTGGGACGCCATGGATTTGGGAGGAGGGTTAGGATTAGTGGAACTGCCGTAATGTGAATGGACGGGACGACTAGGAGCGAACCGCCGTAGTATTAAAGGACGTGCGGGGACGAGTAGGAGCGAACTGCCAGCGTGCAAACGGCAGGGTAGTGGCTTTCCATTCTCCCATGATACGGGCTTCCGAGAGCCCTTGGATCTGAGATCGAACGGTTGCATGGCGTGATTCTAGACCTATGGGTGAATATCCTATCCTGGAGGGTTATTCTGCAAATTTTCAGCAACTTAGCATGCGCCCGTTTGATCTCAGATCCAAGGGCTGCCAGCAGCCCGTATCATGGTCGGGCCTACCACGACCGTCACGTCGCTCGCGTGCTCGCGCCCTTGGAGATTTAACACAGTGCGTTAGGCTATCTGATGTTGGCATGTCATACATAGTCATCACTTAGTCACTCATACTACAACAAGGTTGGCTATAAGTGTATTTGTTTTTGCTCCTCTCTATCTCTTTCTTTGTACTCCCTCTGTCCCATAATATAAGAATGTTTTTGACACTAGTATATAATGGGACACAGGGAGTACTAGTATTTATTGCATTTGCCAAGGAGTGGCCTCTTCCAATGAAATGGTGTTGCTAAGTTTGCTTCATTTAATTAGCTATAGACTCAAAATTGTCTTTTTCACCTAGGTAACCGCGCTTAGCACCATTTCTTCCTTGGGTCACCAAACTAGTCTCTCTCTTCCTGATTAACTTACCACATCAGACTTTATGCCTATGTGGCAAGCTTAAGCACCTGTAGGAGCAAGTAAGTACAATAGTGCGCTTTACATGGCATTTTTGCATATGTGGAGAAAAGAGAGGCAAGGAAAAAGTGCAGAAGTGGGCTCTCATGCAAGAGCCAGCCTCTACTACATGGTGGAGCATTGGGAGAGGCACCTGTATGGAGGTGGTCAGGAATCAGGAGACTCACGCCGGTCGTAGCGCCGCAGTTAAAATGATAATGGCAAGTCAAATCACGGGGCCCCACCTATCCAGCAGTAACTTGCTGTCAAATCACATAGCCCTACGTTTGCAGTAGCCTACTCCCTCGTATTCTCGCATCTCTGTCGAACTGACTAGGCGGAACTGCCCCGCCGCCTACCGCGCAGGAAAAGCCCCGCCCTCGACTTTCAAATAGTATACAATATACTAATTTTGTATCCATGGATTGCACTCGCGCCATGGAGCAAAGCGTCTAGAAAACGGTGGTACACATGTATGGAGTATACAGCACGCCCGTCGCGTTCGCGTCGCACCCCAGAAGCTCGGTCGGTCTGGCACGCTGCTCTCCGAATGGAACGCGCATCATATTGCGTTCGCACACACATGTGGGACGACAATTGAGAACCGACCATAGGCACACTCCCCGGCCCCGCAAGTCGGGTGACTTAATAGAAGAGGGAGACGAGCGATAGTACTAGAGAAGTGTTGTACTACGTTGGTGCCTGGACGATCCCTGCAAGACACGGAAGATCAATTCGTTCATGCATGTGACCAGACTCCATCAGACACGCCTGGATTGGCTATCATCTACATATCGTGCAGGTTGTGTTGTACATGGCTGTAGTTGTGGTGAGAAATCTAAAAAAAGGTTTCTTGTCATCTCGCAAAATTAGGTGTCATGTGCTTCGGATCACTGCGAGGGTTAAACAGCGACAACTGAGTTGGGCTAGTCATTGGGGGCACATGCACGAACAGTGACTACTCGGCTGCCATCTAGGTCAAGCCGGCTATGTTAATTAGGACATCTATCTACCCTAAAAAAAATTAGGACATCTATCAACGGACCCCTTTTCTATGAGTTTATCTTTAATTTGAGCTTTGTTCCTCGTCTAGTTTGTCCGTCGGGATTCATGTTGTCTCCTTTGGGCAGCGAGGTTATGATTTCTTGTCATGTGGCATTTTTTCGTGTTATATGTTATAATCCGGTGCTTCAAATCAAAATGACGACAACTGCGCCTCCGGGCCACGTGCATAAAGACTTCTCGACAGTCATTGACGAGGTCAAGCCGGCTCCGGTAGACAAAAGAAAACTAAGTACTACTCCACTATATAGGCAGGAGCCTCCGCGCTTGCTTGTTAGTGTTGCTCTCTTCACACTGTATCGGCCTCTCCAGATCTATACACGACAGCGGTGGCCACTCTCTCTCTCTCTCTCTCTCTCTCTCTCTTCTCACCACTGGTCACAGATCCAGCTGGATCCTCTCCGCCGGGGAAGGTGAGAAGGTGCAACGTTCACGCGGTCGTCCTCGGCGACGGCTCTTACCCACTGCTGGGCACGTCCCGATCAGCCTGCCTTGCCGTTCTCTCCCAAGCATCGCTGGCGAGGGAGGGCCTCCGACCCCTTCTTCCTTGCTACCGTAGTGTGGGCAGATCCGGCCTCCCGCCGCCCACCTAGAGACATCCCGGCGACCATCAGGTATAACTTCCTTCGAAACCGGCCTTGCTCTACTTCCCAAGCTCCTAACATCTCTGCATTTGTATCTTTTACTATTTCTCAGGCCCCCTCGTAGATAGGATCGATCGGCTGTTTGAAAACCACCTAATTTTTTTATGTTTAAGAGGTAAAACTAGTTCATGCACTCAAATCTAGTACTACTTGGTTCAAACAAGGAAGAAAGGGTGTGGGGGGTGGGGGAGGATTTGTTACCTGAATCTAGGACTTGGTCGAAAGAGGAAATAATGGGGGCGAAAAGTAGCAGAGACTGGCTATCCAACTGGTCTCTAGGTCTAATAGGGAAATAAAGGGAAACACAGTACAAACTCAATATAAACCCGATCTATTGGTTGAAAAAGGAAAGAAAGTGGGGAATGGGGGACAAGTCAACAGAGTAAGTCCATCACTAGATTTGCTAGCCTCACACAGTATAAGGTGGCTATATCGAACAAAAATGGGACCAACCCAGATATCCTGTTCTGATGTTTGTTGCCCCGGGCCACTCTTAGGGCATCTCCAATAGTCGTTAGATAGGTGTTGGTTAATTTGCCACCTAGGACATAGTGATGATGTGGCATGTAATAAATGTGGAGAGAGAGCAAAGTTGTATGTAGATTAACCAACAACCTTTGCACAAGCTCCAAAGTGAAATAGAGAGCAATCACATTTATTTTCTCATCATCTATTGGATAGCTTACATACAACCTATTGGAGTAGTTGTATGATAGCTTGTTGGTTGATGAATGATGACATGGACATTTTATCAACAAGACTAACATACAGCCTGTTGGAGATGCCCTTATGTAATGCCACTGGTAAAATGTAGCAGTCGCACTGTTAAAAGTAAGGACACGTTAAACCAATGTTGTTTTCAATGTAATGCCTCCAGTAATATGAATCAATGGCACTTCTTTACATGTCCTGCTAAAATTCCCCATTAAGATAAGTTGGTTCTTTTCGTTAGAAATGCAACTATTCTGGTCCGCCTACTCTCCCGTGCCCAAAGTAATGTCGTATTTAATGGTTGTCATAGTTAATCCTAATGCCCATACTAATATCTAGCAATGCCACTACTTTAGAAATTTCTACTGTCCTTGTAGGATTGCCATTCAGATAAGGAACATGCTTCTTTTCATTTGATGCATGTTTCATCACTTGTTAGTCACCCTCCTTTCTACCTTTTTTGTGCAAATAGAGATATACATTTCACGCTCGATCTTAGTTGAACTGCACAAATGATATCCAAATTATAGTTGAGCATTCTAGGAGCTTCACAACCAACCTTGATGTTGCTCAATTTTATTGCAACTAATGAAGAAGAAGCTCTGTGGGTTTCGTTTTCAGATGGAAATGGAACCGGGGCTGGAGCCCTTTTCTTAATTTTTTTTTTGAAGAAGAAGCTGCTAGCTCATGGGACATTGCTTCATTTTAGGTGAACTGCACCAAAAGGTCCCATGAATTGAATCATCCATGTTGGTGACTGAAAGAGCCAGCTTCAGCATCCCAGTCTAAGCACCCCCGGCCTCCATCCTTGCGACGCACGGTACACCTCGTTTGCCACCTGCTCGGCCCTAGTGTCACTAATAAAATGAAGTAATAATACAGTTAAAATAGAGCGAGTGTCATCTATATCATTTCATTTCCAATGTAGATAAAGAAAGTGCTTCTCTTTGTTAAAGTATGTTTCATCAACTAGTCCCATTGTTAATGTTTAAACGTTTCTGCAAACTGGGGTGCTTAATTATAGTTGATATGTACAAAAATAGAGATTTGAACGTCTCAAGGTGCCTCCTTGTACTACTATTGTACACTGATGTTCATCACCGGCAGAAGGTGTATCTGGGAGACTTGGGACGATGTCCAGTATGAGGCGTACCGTATGAGGCGTCGCAGGGCCCATCTCGCCCTCGCAGCATGGCATACTATGATACTATCGCAATATTTTCTTCTATTTATTTTGTGTGTTTCATCAACTAGTGCCACTATAATGTAATCACGTTTTTTCATTATTTGTGCAAACAAGGTTATTCAACTGCATTTTGGTGGAACTGCACAAATGTATGTATGGAACCGGCATATATGCAGAGTGCGAGGTGTGCCAAGTAAAAATTACCGACACCAACCATGCTGCATGCACGCATTGGCATCCACCACCACCAGTGGGATGTGTGGCGCTCTCTGTGGACGGATCTTTCTCGGCAACAAATCCTCTAACCAAATACTAGTAGCTTATATTGGCAGTTTTCTAGGGAGTACTCTTTTCTGAAAGAAGCACCAATCTATTTTTCTTTATTTGTACACTGTGTCACAACTTTGACCCAAAGGTCCAGAGCTATTTTAGGGTGATTGGCGTAGTACTCGGAGACTGATTGTAAGCATGATTTTCATTAGCTGTCACACTGATTGTAAGCATGAGCGGGTGGAAGATTAGGTTAGTGCAAAGCTTACCTTAAACCCTACCGCCGCCATTGAAACGAGGCGAGCGTCGAGGGAACCGTGGAGAACGGCGGGGAAGCGACATCGTGCCATCCGGCCTCCTCTTGTGGTGGGAGAATGAATACTCCTGTGGCTCCGGCTGGCTCTGCACCCTCACGAACGGCACACCATATTCGATCGATTCGTTATCCTCTGGGTGCTCGACCTTCGACCTATACGCCCACCACCTCCGCCTGACTGTCGCCTCGGGTGAATCTGTCTGCTCCATCGCCCAAAGGAGATACTTGATGAACTCGGAGGATTGCGGCGTGACTGCCGCCGAGGAGTACATGTACATCGCCGCCCTCATCACCGCCGTCTCGCTCTTTCGCATACATTGCCAAATGGCCCGCACCGTCCTTGAAATCTCCCACTCATTGTCAAACCAACTAAGGATCTCCTTCAACTTGGCTAACTTTGCCTGGTCGCCACCGGCGATCTGCCTGATTCGCTGCTGCATCCTCTCCATAGATGTCCTTCTGAGTGGTCCGGTGCTAGCTTTGGAAGATGGGAGGAGAGACGGTGGTCTTGCAATAGAGAAGAGGGAGAGGCGAGACGGTGGTTTTGTAATGAAGATGATGGAGAGGAGAGGAGGTGGTTTTGTAATGGAGAAGATCAGAAGAGGGAGAGGCGAGACGGTGGTTTCGAAATGGAGATGATGGAGAGGAGAGGAGGTGGTTTTGGAATGGAGATGATGGAGAGGAGAGGAGGTGGTTTTGTAATGGAGAAGATCAGAAGAGGGAGAGGCGAGATTGTGGTTTTGGAATGGAGATGATGGAGAGGAGAGGAGGTGGTTTTGCAACGGAGAAGAGCGAGAGGAGCGTGCGGCAGCGATTTAGGATTGGGCGAGAGGGCCGGCGCACTGTGACTGGATCAAAATCAAAATCAATTTACCCTTCAATTAAGAAAGCGACCCCACATTAACTAGTCTCCCTTTTATTCTGGGTCATAATTGACCATGATTTTCGCACATAAAATATATGTTATACGTTGCAAAAATAATATAATCTAAAAGTACATTCAGATACGAACCAAACGATACAATTTTTGGTGACATGCATTCACATTTTGCTTGTCAAATACAGTACGTGGTCAAACTTTGACCCAAAATACGCAAAACAACAAAAAAATAGTTCCAAGACCAGCGCCGCTCTTTCGCTCTTCTCCTCTTAAACCACCGCCGCTCCTCTCCTGTTCCAATCTAAATCCAGCGCCGCTCCTCTCCTCTTCCATTTCAAAACCACCGCTCCTCCTCTCCTGTTCCAGTCCAAAACCAGCGTCGCTCCTCTCCCGTTCTAATCCAAAACCAGCGCTGCTCCTCTCCTCTTCCATTCAAAAACCACCGCCGGCGAGTGAAGGTGCTGTGGAGTAGATCGATGGATGAGTACAACCGATACATGAGGATCGCAGACAGTGACCCTGTGAAGCTAGCTAGGATGTTGGCGATACAGTCTTGGTTTGACAACAAGGACCAACTAGCGGCGAGAGCGACATCCATGGCCAAATATCTGCAACAGAGCGAAAAGGCGGCGATACTCCTGGAGGGAGTCGCGCCGGAGTACATAGAGCTGCTCCTCTGGGCCATGGAGCAAACAGATTCACCGAATCCGATCGTGAGGGAGCGGTGGTGGGAGTATCGATCCCAGATGGAGCATCCACCAGAGATTGAAGGATCGAGCATCTACAGGGTGCCGTTTGTGAGGGTGTCCTGCCAGAGCGAGCCAGTGGAGTCTTCGTCGACCGAACCCAACTACAAGAGGAGAAAAGCAGTTGGCCCGACAACGCTTCCCCGCCATCGTCTCCCTGGCCATTCACATTGTCTCACGGGGCGCCTGTCTAGCACCGAGGAATAGGAGGGGGCTGCCCCCTCCAGCCCAATAGTCGGGCAGGTTGTGAATTGTCAGGAGGAGCTTAGGGTTGTCAGTATTTGTAGGTTGTGAATTGTGTTTTGTGTTATGTATTTTGAGAGTACTTTCAGATATGAATGTCTTTTGAATTTCAGATTTGCAGTATTGAGTATATGAAGAATTTTATGAATTCTAGAGATCTATTTTTAGCACTTAAAAAAATGTAGTTTCATAGGAGTATAAAAGTGCAGACGAGAAGAATCTACAAGTTTCAGTTTTAGATAAGAAACTGCAAGTTTAGTTTCAAATAAGAAACTGCAACTTTCAGAGGCAGAGCATTTATATTAACACGGCCTTTTCAAACAGGGTTAACATCATGTTGGAAGTTTTATTCATGGTCGAAAATGGAACTACCAGCTAGTTAACATCATGCTGATCAACATTCATGCATAGCACATCTTCATATGATGCACAGTCAAAATGCCCACACAATGTCAAGTGTGCGAAACACAGAGAAAACGAGGGACGAAGTTTTGGCAAGTGTTGGACGTGGTTTTGGGCTGTCCCGTCTAGGCTTTCATTTTTAACATGTGCAGCCCACGACCTCGGATGGGACGGCCTGTTTGTATTTTCTTAGGGCCGTCATGTATCGACCGGCCTATGGACCTCCCATCCGAGGTTTTATTTTTGGCAGCCCAATTTATGCATTTTTTTGAAGAAAACGCAGAGGTCTGTTCTATTTTTCTATATAAGAATAGGAACGTCAGGTACAACTTATGTTTCCCTTCTAACTATATTATATATATTTAAATTATTTTATATATTATTATATATTATTTTTATTGTCATCATATATTTAATAGATACTTACATATGTAAGAAAACAATATCCCACATCTTATTAACTTATAAAAAAAATTTCTTAACAAATAAAATCCTGGATTGTTTTGGCACGAAAATCCTAGTGATTGTGTACAAAAGCTTGGTAAGATTTAAGGACGAATGTAATAATATCACTTATTATTTAAATATATTTATAACAAAATGCTCAACCCCTTTTTATTTTTTGATAACATTGCTGGCCCAACCCAACATTATAATTATAATCAACCCAGCAAAATCGTGTATTTCGAGAAAGTGCAAATGGCCTGTAATTTTTTAGGAAATAAAATAAATGGGCCGAATGGAAGCTACATTAATTGTTCACCGAGCCCAGCTAATGGTTGTAATTCAAAAAAAGAAGATCAAATTGACTGTAAATTCTACCGCGCAAAAAAAAGACTGTAAATTCTGAAAAATGGGTTGAATACGTGCCACATTTTTGGAGGCTGAAATGTGGGCCAATAGATCGAAGCCAACGCAAGTCGTTGTCAATTTAGTCAACAAATGATTCTGACATGTTAGCCATTGGATTTACATCCAATGACCGGCATCCATCTTCAATCTCTCGTCTTCTTCCTCCAGCGCCGCCGGGACCACCTCCCGCCTCCTGCTGCTAGCAGCTCTACTTAGCACGCTTCGCTATGAAGCGCTACTCCACCGTTGGCCAGGCCATCCCTCCACCCCTCCACACCTCCTATTCTTCTCCACCGACTGCCGAACCACAGCGCACTAGAACTAGTTAACCCTCGTACACCTCTCCGTCTACGATTCTACTCCCGCGTCTTCCCATCTCCGGCTCGTTGCTGTCTGGGGCCTCGCCATCGTCCACCACCTTGGATGCGCTCGGTGCGGCATGGTCAACGTGGTCAACGAACGACACCATCGGAAGTAGACTGTGCGTGGAGAGGCTGATAGCTAGGTCCACGACCGCACACAAAGAAATGCCTCCTTATTACGCGCAAAATAATGATTCCTCCACCTGACATCTGGGACCCACCGGAAGGGCCTCTGTATTTTGCGAAAAAACGTGCCCACCGCTGACTTGTCGGACCCACCAGCTATCTTCGCACGCAAGGAAGTGCCTCCTTATTATGCACAAAAAATGAATACTCCCCCTGCCAGCTGGAACCCAGCATACTGGGAGGCTGACTTGTGGGCCTACCAAGTTGACGGGGATGGAGGGCTTTGTCAACTTAGTCAATATGAATGATTCCAGCTCCTGTTACCGTACGATGTTCATCCAACGGTTGTAGTGCTTCTTCAACCTCTGGTCTTCTTGCTCCAGCCGCCCAAACCAGCGCCGGTCGTGCCGCGTGCTCCTGCCTCCCGTGGCCGGCTGTGATGCCACGGAGGCCTCACCGCCCCCTACTACTCCCACCGCTGGCCAGGCCATCCCTCTACTCACCCACACCCCCTGTTATTCTGCGGCGACAGTAGCCTCACACCGTAGCTGAACCAGTGAACCCTCGTACTCCTCTTCGCGTGGGCATCCACTGTTGCGTCTTCCCCGGCTCCGAGTCGTCCCCTTCCTAGGCCTCGCCGTCGTCCACCGCCATAGTGCTCTCGGCGCGGCGTGGTCAACGTGGTCAAGGAACGACTTCCATCGGACGTGGACTGTATGTGGAGAGGCTGACAGCTTGGTCCACGGCCGCAGCAAGGAAGTGCCTCCTTATTACGCGCAAAATAATGATTCCTCCACCTGATAGCGGGGACCCACCGGACGGGCCACCGTATTTCACGAAAAAAAGTTTCCCCCAGACTGCTGGGACCCACCAGCTACATCTTCGCACGCAAGGAAGTGCGTCCGGGCAAAAAAAAACCTAACTGCTGGGACCCACCAGCTACATCTTCGCACGCAAGGAAGTGCGTCTGGGCAAAAAAATAACGATTCGCCCCCTGACTGTTGGGACCCACCAACTACATCTTCGCATGCAAAGGAAGTGCATCCGGGCAAAAAAAGATTCGCCCCTCTGACTGCTGGGACTCACCAGCTACATTTTCGCATGCAAGGAAGTGCCTGACAGTCGGGACCCACCTGGTCGAAGCGTACGTAGTGTTGTCATTCTGGTCGTGAACGTGTACGTACATACAGGTCGTTGTAGAGGCGTGCACGTGTCGTAGTAGAGGCGCGCACATAGCATGTACACGTACGTATAGTGGCCAGGGTGCAAGAAAGAAAATACGTCCACGTATGTGTACATACGGGCGGGGTCTCGAACACCTACTTGCGCATACGTACGGCGAGGGCTCATGTACATGGATGGGTCGGAACAGAGAAATAGCGTCGTCGTCGTGTTCATGGGAAGGCAACGGAATGCGTCATGTTCATCGGGAGGCAACAGAATGCGTCGTGTTCATGGGGAGGCAATGGAATGCGTCGTGTTCATTGGGAGGCAACGGAATGCGTCGTGTTCATCGGGAGGCAACGGAACGCATGGGAGCCAACCGGCTTGGACGGAACAGGCGATGGAAACGAGGCCTGGAGTACCGCACAATGGAGGAAACGGATCTCCTACGTTCGGAACGGGGTCCTGTTGATTGGGAGGGGTGTGGCGTACCGCAAAACGGAGGAAACGGACCTCCAACGGTCGAAACAGGGGTCCTGTTGATCGGGAGGGGTGTGGTTGTTGGAAATATGCCCTAGAGGCAATAATAAAATGGTTATTATTATATTTCCTTGTTCATGATAATTGTCTATTGTTCATGCTATAATTGTATTAACTGGAAACCGTAATACATGTGTGAATACATAGACCACAACATGTACCTAGTGAGCCTCTAGTTGACTAGCTCGTTGATCAATAGATGGTTATGGTTTCCTGACCATGGACATAGGATGTCATTGATAACGGGATCACATCATTAGGAGAATGATGTGATGGACAAGACCCAATCCTAAGCATAGCACAAGATCGTGTAGTTCGTTTGCTAAAGCTTTTCTAATGTCAAGTATCATTTCCTTAGACCATGAGATTGTGCAACTCCCGGATACCGTAGGAGTGCTTTGGGTGTACCAAACGTCACAACGTAACTGGGTGGCTATAAAGGTGCACTACAGGTATCTCCAAAAGTGTCTGTTGGGTTGGCACGAATCGAGACTGGGATTTGTCACTCCGTGTGACGGAGAGGTATCTCTGGGCCCACTCAGTAGGACATCATCATAATGTGCATAATGTGATCAAAGGAGTTGATCACGGGATGATGTGTTACGGAACGAGTAAAGAGACTTGCCATAACGAGATCGAACAAGGTATTGGTATACCGACGATCGAATCTCGGGCAAGTACTATACCGGTAGACAAAGGGAATTGTATACGGGATTGATTGAATCCTTGACATCGTGCTTCATCTTATGAGATCATCATGGAACATGTGGGAGCCAACATGGGTATCCAGATCCCGCTGTTGGTTATTGGCCGGAGAGTTGTCTCGGTCATGTCTGCATGGTTCCCGAACCCGTAGGGTCTACACACTTAAGGTTCGATGATGCTAGGGTTATAGGGAATAGATATACGTGGTTACCGAATGTTGTTCGGAGTCTCGGATGAGATCCCGAATGTCACGAGGAGTTCCGAAATGGTTCGGAGGTAAATATTGATATATAGGAAGTGAGGATTTGGCCACCGGAAGTGTTCCGGGCATCACCGGTAATGTACCGGGACCACCGGAAGGGTCCGGGGGTCCACCGGGAGGGGCCACCATCCCCAGAGGCTTGCGTGGGCCAATAGTGGGAAGGGACCAGCCCCTAGGTGGGCTGGGGCACCCCTACCAAGTCCCAAGGCGCCTCAAGAGAAGAAGGGGGCAAACCCTAGGGCAGATGGGCCCTAAGGCCCACCCCAGGTGCGCCTCCCCCTCTCCCCCTTTGGCCGCCACCCTAGATGGGATCTGGGGCTGCCGCACCCCTTGGGGTGGGAACCCTAGAGGGGGCGCAGCCCCCTCCTCTCCCCCTATATATAGTTGAGGTCTAGGGGCTGCCCAACACATGACTTATTCTCTCCCTCTTGGCACAACACTACCCCTCTCCCTCCTTGTCTCTTGCGGTGCTTGGCGAAGCCCTGCTGGAGTGCCACGATCCTCCACCACCACCACGCCATCATGCTGTTGCTGGACGGAGTCTTCCCCAACCTCTTCCTCTCCCCTTGCTGGATCAAGGCACGAGAGACGTCATCGGGCTGCACGTGTGTTGAACGCGGAGGCGCCGTTGTTCGGCGCTTAGATCGGAATCAACCGCGATCTGAATCGCTACAAGTACGACTCCTTCATCCGTGTTCTTGTAACGCTTCCGCATCGCGATCTTCAAGGGTATGAAGATGCACTCCTCTCTCTCTCGTTGCTAGTATCTCCGTAGATTGATCTTGGTGATGCGTAGAAAATTTTGAATTTCTGCTACGTTCCCCAACAGTGGCATCATGAGCTAGGTCTATTGCGTAGATTCTTTGCATGAGTAGAACACAAGTATTTGTGGGCGATGGTTTGCACAATTTGCTTACCGTTACTAGTCCTATCTTGATTCGACGGCATTGTGGTATGAAGCGGCCCGGACCGACCTTACACGTACGCTTACGTGAGATAGGTTCCACCGACTGACGTGCACTTGTTGCATAAGGTGGCTAGCGGGTGCCAGTCTCTCCCACTTCAGTCGGATTGGATTCGATGAAAAGGGTCCTTATGAAGGGTAAATAGCAATTGGCATATCACCGTTGTGGCTTTGTGTAGGTAAGAAACGTTCTTGCTAGAAACCCATAGCAGCCACGTAAAACATGCAACAACAATTAGAGGACGTCTAACTTATTTTTGCAGGGTATGCTATGTGATGTGATATGGCCAAAAGAATGTGATGAATGATATATGTGATGTATGAGATTGATCATGTTCTTGTAATAGGAATCACGACTTGCATGTCGACGAGTATGACAACCGGCAGGAGCCATAGGTGTTGTCTTATTTATTGTATGACCTGCGTGTAAATGATAACGCCATGTAATTACTTTACTTTATTGCTAACCGTTAGCTGTAGTAGTAGAAGTAATAGTTGGCGAGACAACTTCATGAAGACACGATGATGGAGATCATGATGATGGAGATCATGGTGTCATGCCGGTGACGATGATGATCATGGAGCCCCGAAGATGGAGATCAAAAGGAGCAAAAATGATATTGGCCATATCATGTCACTATTTGATTGCATGTGATGTTTATCATGTTTGTGCATCTTATTTGCTTAGAACGATGGTAGTAAATAAGATGATCCCTCATAATAATTTCAAGAAAGTGTTCCCCCTAACTGTGCACCATTGCGAAAGTTCGTTGTTTCGAAGCACCACGTGATGATCGGGTGTGATAGATTCTAACATTCACATACAACGGGTGTAAGCCATATTTACACACGCGGAACACTTAGGTTGACTTGACGAGCCTAGCATGTACAGACATGGCCTCGGAACACAAGAGACTGAAAGGTCGAACATGAGTCATATAGTGGATACGATCAACATGAAGATGTTCACCGATGATGACTAGTCTGTCTCAGTGATGATCGGACACGGCCTAGTTGACTCGGATCATGTATCACTTAGATGACTAGAGGGATGTCTATCTGAGTGGGAGTTCATAAGATGAACTTAATTATCCTGAACATAGTCAAAAAGGTTTTTGCAAATTATGTCGTAGCTCGCGCTTTAGTTCTACTATTTTAGATATGTTCCTAGAGAAAATTTAGTTGAAAGTTGATAGTAGAAATTATGCGGACTAGGTCCGTAAACTGAGGATTGTCCTTGTTGCTTCGTAGAAGGCTTATGTCCTTAATGCACTGCTCAGTGTGCTGAACCTCGAATGTCGTCTGTGGATGTTGCGAACATCTGACATACACGTTTTGATAACTACGTGATAGTTTAGTAATGTTAAACAGTTTAGAGTTGAGGCACCGAAGATGATTTCGAAACGTCGCGGAACGTATGAGATGTTTTGAGGGCTGAAATTGGGATTTCAGGCTCGTGCCCACGTCAAGAGGTATAAGACCTCCGACGCGTTTCTTAGCATGCAAACTAAGGGAGAAAAGCTCAATCGTTGAGCTTGTGCTCATATTGTCTGAGTACAACAATCACTTGAATCGAGTGGGAGTCAATCTTCCAGATGAGATAGTGATGTTTCTCCAAAGTCATTGCTACCAAGCTGCTAGAGCTTCGTGATGAACTATAACATGTCAGGGATAGATATGATGATCCTTGAAATATTCGCGATGTTTGATGCCGCGAAAGTAGAAATCAAATAGGAGCATCAAATTGTTGATGGTTGGTAAACCCACTAGTTTCAAGAAGGGCAAGGGCAAGAAGGGATACTTCATGAAACGACAAATCAGTTGCTGCTCTAGTGAAGAAACCCAAGGTTGAATCCAAACCCGAGACTAAGTGCTTCTGTAATGAGGGGAACGGTCACTGAAGCAGGACTACCCTAGATACTTGGTAGATGAGAAGGCTGGCAAGGTCAATAGAAGTATATTGGATATACATTGTATTAAATGTGTACTTTACTAGTACTCCTAGTAGCACCAGGGTATTAAGATACCTGTTCGGTTGCTAAGTGTTAGTAACTCGAAATAAAAGAGCTACGGAATAAACGGAGACTAGCTAAAGGTGAGATGACGATGTGTGTTGGAAGTGTTTCCAAGGTTGATGTGATCAAGCATCGCCTGCTCCCTCTACCATCGAGATTGGTGTTAAACCTAAATAATTGTTATTTGGTGTTTGCGTTGAGCATAAACATGATTGGATTATGTTTATCGCAATACGGTTATTCATTTAAGGAGAATAATGGTTACTCTGTTTGTTTGAATAATACCTTCAACGGTCTTGCACCTAAAATGAATGCTTTATTGAATCTCGATCGTAGTAATACACATGTTCGTGCCAAAAGATATAAGATAGTAATGATAGTACCACATACTTGTGGCACTGCCACTTAAGTCATATTGGTATAAAACGCATGAAGAAGCTCCATATTGATGGATCTTTGGACTCACTCGTTTTTGAAAAGATTGAGACATGTGAACCATGTCTATTGGTATATACGCATGAAGAAACTCCATGCAGATGGACCGTTTGGACTCACTTGATTTTGAATCACTTGAGACATGCAAATCATACCACATGGGCAAGATGACTGAAAAGCCTCATTTTCAGTAAGATGGAACAAGAAAGCAACTTGTTGGAAGTAATGCATTTTGATGTGTGCAGTCCAATGAGTGCTGAGGAACGCAGTGGATATCGTTATGTTCTTACTTCACAAATGATTTGAGTAGATACTGAGTATATTTACTTGATGAAACACAAGTCTGAATTATTGAAAGGTTCAAGTAATTTTAGAGTGAAGTTGAAGATCGTCGTGGCAAGAGAATAAAATGTCTATGATATGATCATAGAGATGAGTATCTGAGTTATGAGTTTGGTATACAATTAAGATATTGTGGAAATTGTTTCACAACTAATACCGCCTAGGACACCATAGTGTGATGGTGTGTCCGAACATCATAGCTGCACCCTATTGGATATGGTGCATACCATGATGTCTCTTATCGAATTACCACTACCGTTTATGGGTTAGGCATTAGAGACAACCGCATTCACTTCAAGTAGGGCACCACGTAATTCCATTGAGATGACAGCGTATGAACTATGGTTTAGAGAAACCTAAGTTGTCATTTCTTAAAAGTTTGGGGCTGTAACGCTTATGTGAAATTTTTTTAGGTTGATAAGCTCGAACCCAAAGCGGATAAATGCATCTTCATAGGACACCCAAAAACAGTTGGGTATACCTCCTGTCTCAAATCCGGAAGCAAAAGGGATTGTTTCTAGAATCTGGTCCTTTCTCGAGGAAAAGTTTTTCTCGAAAGAATTGAGTGGGAGGATGGTGGAGACTTGATGAGGTTATTGAACCATCACTTCAACTAGTGTGTAGCAGGGCACATGAAGTTGTTCCTATGGCGCCTACACCAATTGAAGTGGAAGCTAATAATAGTGATCATGAAACTTCAGATCAAGTCACTACCAAACTTCGTAGGTCGACAAGGATGCGTACTACTTCAGAGTGGTAGTTAATCATGTCTTGGAGGTCATGTTGCCAGACAACAATGAACCTACGAGCTATGGAGAAGCGATGGTGGGCCAGGATTCCGACAAATGGCTCGAGGCCGTAAAATCCGAGAGAGGATCCATGTATAAAACAAAGTGTAGACTTTGGAAGAACTACCTGATGGTCGTAAGGCTATTGGGTACATATGGGTTCTAAAAGGGAAGACAGACAATGATGGTATGTGTCACCATTAAGAAAGCTCGACTTGTCGCTAAGATGTTTTCCGACAAGTTCAAGGAGTTGACTACGGTGAGACTTTCTCACTCGTAGCGATGCTAAGAGTCTATTGGAATTCTATTAGCAGTTACTACATTATTTATGAAATCTTGCAGATAGGATGTCAAAACATTGTTTCCTCGACAATTTTCTTGAGGAAAGGTTGCATGTGATACAACCAAAAGGTTTTCGTCAATCCTAAAAGATGCTAACAAGTATGCAAAGCTCCAGTAGTCCTTCTAAGGACTGGAGTAAGCATCTCGGAGATGGAATATACGCTTTGATGAGATGATCAAAGATTTTGTGTTTATACAAAGTTTATGAGAAACTTGTATTTCCAAGGAAGTGAGTGGGAGCACTATAGCATTTCTGATGAGTATATGTTATTGACATATTGTTGATCGGAAATGATGTAGAATTTCTGGAAAGCGTATAGGGTTATTTGAAAGTGTTTTTCAATGAAAAAAACCTGGATTAAGCTACTTGAACATTGAGCATCAAGATCTATAAGGATAGATCAAAATCGCTTGATAGTACTTTCAAATGAGTACGCACCGTGACAAGATTTTGAAAGAGTTCGAAATAGATCAGCGGAGAAGGAGTTCTTGGCTATGTTATAAGGTGTGAGTATTGAGTAAGACTCAAGACCTGACCACGACAGAAGAGAGAGAAAGGACGAAGGTCATCCCCTATGCTTTAGATGTAGGCTCCACAGTATGCTATGCTGTGTACCGCACCTAAAGTGTGCCTTGCCATGAGTCAGTCAAGGGGTACAAGTGTGATCCAAGAATGGATAACAAGACATCGGTCAAACATATCCTTAGTAACTAGTGGACTAAGGAATTTTCTCGAATATGGAGGTGGTAAAATAGTTCGTCGTAAAGGGTTACGCCGATGCGAACTTTGACACTAATCCGGATTATACTGAGTAGTAAACCGGAATTGTATAGTAGAACAGTTATTTGGAATAGCTCTAAATAGAGTGTGGTAGCTGCATCTAGGAGATGAAATAGAGATTTGTAAAGCACACACGGATCTGAAAGATTCAGACCCTTGACTAATAAACCTCTCTCACAAGCGAGATATGATCAAACACCATGGGTGTTGGTTTCAATGCAATCACATAATGATGTGAACTAGATTATTGACTCTAGTGCAAGTGGGAGACTGTTGGAAATATGCCCTAGAGGCAATAATAAAATGGTTATTATTATATTTCCTTGTTCGTGATAATTGTCTATTGTTCATGCTATAATTGTATTAACTGGAAACCGTAATACATGTGTGAATACATAGACCACAACATGTCCCTAGTGAGCCTCTAGTTGACTAGCTCGTTGATCAATAGATGGTTATGGTTTCCTGACATGGACATAGGATGTCATTGATAACGGGATCACATCATTAGGAGAATGATGTGATGGACAAGACCCAATCCTAAGCATAGCACAAGATCGTGTAGTTCGTTTGCTAACGCTTTTATAATGTCAAGTCTCATTTCCTTAGACCATGAGATTGTGTAACTCCCGGATACCGTAGGAGTGCTTCAACATAACTGGGTGGATATAAAGGTGCACTACAGGTATCTCCGAAAGTGTCTGTTGGGTTGGCACGAATCGAGACTGGGATTTGTCACTCCATGTGACAGAGAGGTATCTCTGGGCCCACTCAGTAGGACATCTCATAATGTGCACAATGTGATCAAAGGAGTTGATCACGGGATGATGTGTTACGGAACGAGTAAAGAGACTTGCCATAACAAGATTGAACAAGGTATCGGTATACCGACGATCGAATCTCGGGCAAGTACTATACCGGTAGACAAAGAGAATTGTATACGGGATTGATTGAATCCTTGACATTGTGGTTCATCCGATGTGATCATCGTGGAACATGTGGGAGTCGACATGGGTATCCAGATCCCGCTGTTGGTTATTGGCCGGAGAGTTGTCTCGGTCATGTCTGCATGGTTCCCGAACCCGTAGGGTCTACACACTAAAGGTACGATGACGCTAGGGTTATAGGGAATATATATACGTGGTTACCGAATGTTTTAGGAGTCCCGGATGAGATCCCAGATGTCACGAGGAGTTCCGGAATGGTCCGGAGGTAAAGATTGATATATAGGAAGTGAGGATTTGGCCACCGGAAGTGTTCCGGATATCACAGGTAATGTACCGGGACCACCAGAAGGGTCCGGGGTCCACCGGGAGGGGCCACCAGCCCCAGAGGCTTGCGTGGGCCAATAGTGGGAAGGGACCAGCCCCTAGGTGGGCTGGGGCGCCCCCCACCAAGGCCCAATGCGCCTCAAGAGAAGAAGGGGGCAAACCCTAGGGCAGATGGGCCCTAAGGCCCACCCCAGGTGCACCTCCCCCTCTCCCTCTTTGGCCGCCACCCTAGATGGGATCTGGGGCAGCCGCACCCCTTGGGGTGGGAACCCTAGAGGGGGCGCAGCCCCCTCCCCTCCCCCTATATATAGTTGAGGTCTAGGGGCTGCCTAACACATGAGTTATTCTCTCCCTCTTGGCACAGCCCTACCCCTCTCCCTCCTCGTCTCTTGCGGTGCTTGGCGAAGCCCTGCTAGAGTGCCATGCTCCTGCACCACCACCACGCCGTCGTGCTGCTGCTAGATGGAGTCTTCCCCAACCTCTCCCTCTCCCCTTGCTGGATCAAGGCACGGGAGACGTCATCGGGCTGCACGTGTGTCGAACACGGAGGCCCCGTTGTTCGGCGCTTAGATCGGAATCAACCGCGATCTGGATCGCTACGAGTACGACTCCTTCATCCGCGTTCTTGTAACGCTTCCGCATCGCGATCTTCAAGGGTATGAAGATGCACTCCCCTCTTTCGCATTGCTAGTATCTCCGTAGATTGATCTTGGTGATGCGTAGAAAATTTTGAATTTCTGCTACGTTCCCCAACTGTGGCGTACCACAAAACGGACGAAACGGACCTCCTATGTTCGAAACGGGGGTCCTGTTGATCGGGAGGGGTGTGGCATACCGCAAAACGTACGAAACGGACCTCCTACGGTCGAAACGGGGGTCATGTTCATCAGGACGGGTGTGGCGTACCGCAAAATGGGACTCCACGGGATACTGTTCATCTCCACCGTCGACCTCCTCCAACCTCCATGGGCTACCGTCGACCTCCTCCAGCCTCCACGGGCTCCTGTTCATCCAGCCTCCACCGCGCGCTACACCACCGGCTACTGTTCAACCACCCCTCCACGGGCACCCCTCCACCGTCTACTGTTCATCCAGCCCTCCACACCATGGGGTCCTGTTCAACCACCCCTCCACGGCCACCCCTCCACCGTCTACTATTCATCCAGCCCTCCACACCACGGGGTCTTGTTCATCCAGAGGCAACGCCACAACTCACTGTTCATCCAACCCCCCCCCCCCCCCCCGCAAGGCTCACTGTTCATCCAATCGACCGGCTTCAGTTAGCAGCAGTAGCGAAGGAATCGCTCCATCGGGTTTAGTTATCAGCCATCGATCGATCACTCGGGTTCAGTAATGCGTAGCTTGCAGTGCAATCGCTCGGGTTCAGTTAGAGCCCAATGCCTCGCTCGGGTTCAGTTAGAGCCAACGCCTCGCATGTGTAGGAGAGAAACGTGCATCGCTCGGCCCCCGACCTCCCACCGTAACCGGCAACTCCCCGCAATTTTCCTCCCCCTCGCTTCTACCATGGTTTTTTCCGTCATGGACGGCCCAAAGAATGTCATGCAGCTGCGTCTCCGGCCCGCCTAGGACGAAAAGCCCATTTGTTGTCATGATTTTTTGTCATAGAAGTAGGAGCCCGCCACATCTATGATGATACCGGGTTTTGTCACAATTATCATCATAGAAGTGTCATATGCACGACAAAAAAAATCATTCGGCCCAAAATGTCACGGATGTGTCTTTTTTTGTAGTGCAAGCCGCATCCTAGAAAATACCAAAGACATGTGTTCAATGCAAAGCATGAAAACCGTGATGCGCCAAAGAGGCCCACCGCCGATGAGTTGCAAGTGGAATTAGAGAAGGTCAAGCATATTACACCAGGAAACCATCCTGGTAAAGGTAGCGGGAAAAGGAAGCGTGGCACGGTAGAAGAGAGATCATTGTTTACCCACAGGTCCACTTTGTGGGACTTGGAGTATTGGAAAGATTTGGATCTGCGGCATAATCTTGATGTGATGCACATCGAGAAAAATATATGTGACAGCATTATCGGCACACTTCTTAACATTCAAGGCAAGACGAAAGATACCTTAAAATCTAGGATTGATTTGACACACCTGGGTATCAAAAAGGATTTGCAGGTGCAAGATGAAGGTAAAACACGGGATATGGCACCAGCTGTGTACGTCTTGGACAAGGTAAAAAGAAAAGAATTCTACGAGGTCCTGTCACGTGTGAGATTCCCACATGGATTTGCTTCCAACCCTGAAAGGAGAGTCAGTGCAGATGGAAACAAGGTACAAGGGTTGAAAACTCATGACTTCCACGTCCTACTTCAAAGGGTTTTACCTGTTATCCTAAGAGGATTGGGCCGCCCTGACTTATACAGAGCAGTTGCAGAGTTGGGACAATTCTTCAGGGAACTCTGCAGTAGAAATATCAGGATAGATGCTTTGGAGCGTCTTAGAGACAAGATACCAACTATCCTATGCGACCTTGAGAAGATATATCCTCCAGCCTTCTTTGATGTGATGGTGCATTTGGCTGTTCATCTACCTGATGAGGCACTACTTAGAGGTCCAGTACAGTATGGCTGGATGTACCCTATTTAAAGGCGGCTAGGAACTTTCAAGGGCTATGTTAGGAACAGAGCTAGACCCGAGGGTTCCATTGCAGAGGCCTACATTGCTACAGAAGCGTTGACATTCTGCTCAAAATACATTGAAACAGCTGATCAGCTTAGCAAAGAGGTGGGTGAAGATAATCCCGGGCTCAATGTTTTCGATTATTCTGTTCGAGTTACAAGGAAGAGTCAACAAGAGCACAAACCTAAAGATTTGGACAAAATGGTTTGGTATGTGTTGAATAACTGTCCTGAGATACTACCTTATATCAAGTAAGTGCAGTACTGCAGCTTATACATCGTAATCTACTAAACTTGCAGCACATTCTTATATATTTAGATGTTTGATGTGATCACTATGTTGTGCAGCATGTACAAAGAGGAGTTACTGCCGCAAAATCCAAGAAACATTGACAAACTGGTTATGGCAGGATTTGCGAAATGGTTCAAGAACCATGTAAGCTTTTGAAGTGCATTGTTAGTTTTTTAATATATTGAGTACATAAGATGATCAACTTGTCTATTTTCTAACCATAGGTTAAGAAGATGCGGGAGGATTGGCAGGCAGTTGATGATGCCCTTTACTCACTAGCAATGGGTCCTGATACTCGGGTAAGACATTATGAATCTTGCATTGTTGGAGATGTGCGCTACAACACCCTTGCACGAGAGGAAGGAAGGAAGAAACAAAACAGTGCCATCATGATCACGGATACGTATGACAAAGAGACAACTAAAATGTATGCTAACATAACAGACATTGTTCAGTTGCAGTATATCTCCAGTTTCGAGGATCATCGGTGTGTGGTTCTATTGTGCTGTCGTTGGTATAACCTATTTTCCAGGATCGCAAAACCCAGAGCTGATGATTATTTCAAATCCATCAATGTCAAGGCGGCATACCAGACCAACAAGCCTTTTATTTTGGCAAATCAAGCAACACAAATATTTTTCTTGGAAGACACATTTGCACGTAGCGATGACTGGAGAGTATTGCAAAGATTTGAGCAGAGGAATTCATTTAATGAAGTTGCACAACAAGATGATGCTTACACTGCTCCTGATGTACAAGATAACACATATGTTCCTAATATCTTTGAGAACCATCACGTCAATGACGCCGGCGAAAAGATTGCATGTCGCGCTGTGGACATACAGGAGTTGATCAAGAAGAAGCCAACGTTCGAGGACGTTGAGGACGAAGAAGAAGATGCCACCGTGGGGAATTACACATGGTGAAGATGTTGACGCTGCTGCTGTGGATTATGATTACATTGCTTTTGTCATATTTGCCTGTCAGAAGACGTTTTTTATGTACTATGTGAAATTGTGTTCGCTATGACAACTAAAACCTGATGAACATGTTGTTTAGTATTTTGCTGTGAGAACATCACTTGTCATGTATGCTGATTTGTGTTTGGTGATTGTATGACAACTAAAACATGATGACATTGTTGTTTAGTTGTACTCATATTTGGCTGTGAAACTTGAATTTGATGACATGGTTTGCTGTTGGAATGCAATTTGCTCGACGTCTTCGAATGAGAACAAAGCTGACCCGACAGGGCCTCTGCTATTTATTTATTTAAATGAGCAAAAGGGGATACCCCCTGATTTCCGTTAATAGAAATCATTAGATTTTCACAACACTACGCCTAGCCTGCTACACAAGTTTCATTCATTACTAGTTTCAGCAAAGTGCTCATGTCATAACCACTGAATACATCACGAGTGCTACATACATTGCAAATAAAGAGACAATCATCCTATAGAGCACATCGATTTTGCCCATTATCTTCACAAGCTCTTTCATCTCCTCATTGCTATCAAGGCCGTTCAGCAGCTGTTGCTTGGCCATGATCAGAGGAACTGCATCTTTAACCTTCTGCTCTACATCTTCCTCTTCTGCCATTCCTTTAGTCACTTGTCCAACACCCCAACCTGCTGGTATTGGGATTCCTCGGCTAACCAAATAATCAGCGTAGTTGCATTCCCCCACATCAGCAACTTCCCAGAAATACAAATCACACGAATCTTCCCTTTTCTGCACGAATCAACTTGAAAGATCATCAACAAAACCATTAAAAAAATCAGCAACTGAAAGCAGCAGAACAACACTTAAACAAATTATTACCCCATGATTCGGGCATTCGTAGAAGACTCGGCTAGGGTTGCAGATTGTGGTTGAGACGCGACGGATGATTCTGCGTGATTTGCAGCAGTGGCACCACACCAACGGCAGCGGGTTGCGATGAGCAATCGGCTACGGTGCGCGTGCCGGCGAGGGTGTGATGATACCCACATGCGATGGTACGGGTGGCGACTTGGCGCATATCTAGTTGTTGCCTGCTGAAGAGCAGGTGGACGAGCAGCCATCGGACATGGTTGCTATGGCCAGAGCTTCTGATGCTAGGCAGAGTAAGTAGAGAAGAGGAGAAGCGAACGTTGGATATGTCAGTTTCATTACTTGTAGAGTAGCATAGCACCATATATAGTCATATTCTAGGTTTGGATTCGAACCAGCTACAGGAGCACGTCTTTCTTTTTTCTAAAACTCGGCAATGTCTCTTTACTGGTACACTAGCTAGTTCTGTACGCCTTCCCAAGTCTTTGATTTTCTTTCCCTTTTTTGCGAGGAAGGAAGGAGGACAAAATTGAGAGTTCCTCGGACTCGAACCCAAGACGTCTCGGTTGAAAACCAAGGGTGCTAGTCACTTATGTGGCGAACGTTCCCTGTGAGGAGGACGGCAGACGAATGCATTTTCCTCGCAGTTTTCTTCCTATATATAAAAAAGTATGCTACTTGGTGTCCGCTTAGTCAAAAAACGATTGTGCCAACCTTGACCGTTGGATTGACATTCAACGTCTGTCGTGTTTCTTTAGTCTTTTCTTCCTCGAGCCGCCAAAGCCAAACCAGCGCCGGCGGGACCGCCTACTCCCACCTCCCACGGCTGGCTGTGATCTTCCCCGGCTCCTGTTCATTCCCGTCCGAGGCCTCACCATCATCCTCTGCCTCGGTTTACTCGCCGCGGCGCCGCCCTCCGGTGTTGTCAACATGGTGAACAACCGAGAGGAATAAGGAGATGACTGTACATGGTGAGGATGACAGTAGGGACCCAACAGCGCGCGCAGTAATTTTGTTTTTTCAGGATGGAGAAGGGTATCAACTGGGTTGTGCGGGACCCGTGGCCCATCTAGCCCAGGCTTTTATTTCATATGTTTAGCATATGACCAGCCCAGTTTGTTTTTTTCCTTTCTGAAAAATGGCTAGCCAGCTATTTTGTTTTTTGCAGAGTAACCAACATAGGCCTACTTGCTTTTTCTACGCCCTGCTGGGCCGGAAATCTTTCAAGATGAGGAGGGATGCATTTTGCCCAGAAAATGGGCTATAAGTAATAAGAAATGGGCTATGAGTAATAATAAATGGGCTGTAAAATGAAAAAAATACAGCAAATAGGCAATTAGTTCCCAAATACTGTTTTCTTTCGGATTTTGATATTTTAAATTTCATTGTTTTTGTGCAGGTAAAATTTCATTGAATTCAAATTAAGGTATATTTAGATTTAAAATTAATTTGAATCTGGCTAGAAATTTCGGGATGTATGCTGTTTGGGATAGATTTGGAGGCTGACTTGTGGGTCTACTAGCTTGACGTGCACTTTGGCTTTGTTAACTTAGTCCACAAACGATTCTAGCAGCAGTGACCATTGGATGTTAATCCGACGGCCGTGCTGCTTCTTTAATATCTGATCTTCTTGCTCCAGCCGCCCAAACCAGCTCCGGTGGGACTGCCTACTCCCGCCTCCCGTGGCCGGCTATGCTGTCGCACAGGCTGCACCGCCCCACCCTACTTCATTGCTGGCCAGGCCATTCCTCTACTCAACCACACCTCCTGTTATTTTCCGGCGACGGCAGTCGGGCCAGTAAACCCTCGTACTCCCCACCGCGTGGGCAACCATTGCCGAGTCTTCCCCGGCTCCGTGTCGTTCCCTTCCTAGGCCTCGCCGTCGTCCACCGCCATGGTGCTCTCGGCGCGGCCTGGTCAACGTGGTCAACGAACGACATCCATCGGCCGTGGACTGTACGTGCAAAATAATGATTCCTCCACCTGACAGCTGGGACCCACCAGAAGGGCCTTTGTATTTCGTGAAAAAAACGTTCCCCCCGCTGACATGTCGGACCCACCAGCTATATCTTCGCACGCAAGGAAGTGCCTCCTTATTACGCACAAAAAATGAATACCCACCCTGCTAGATGGGACCCACCATAGTGGGAGGATGACTTGTGGGCCAACTAAGTTGATGGGGACGGAGGGCTTTGTCAACTTAGTCAATATGAATGATTCTAGCTCCAATGACCGTACGATGTCCATCCAACAGCCATAGTGCTTCTTCAACCTCTGGTCTTCTTGCTCCAGCCGCCCAAAGCAGCGTTGGTCGTGTCGCGTGCTCCTGCCTCTCGTGGCCGGCTGTGATGCCGCGGAGGCCTCACCGCCCCCTACTACTCCCACTGCTGGCCCAGGGTATCCCTCTACTCACCCACACCCCCTGTTATTCTGCGGCGACGACAGCCTCACGCCGCAGCCGAACCAGTGAAACCTCGTACTCCTCTCCGCACGGGCTACTACTGCTGCGTCTTCCCCGGCTACGCGTCGTCCCCTTCCTAGGACTCATCGCCATCCAGACCATCGCACTGGTGCTCTCGGCACGGCATGGTCAACGTGGTCAATGACTGACTTCCATCGGAAGAGTACTGTACGTGGAGAGGCTGACAGCTGGGTCCAGGTGGCCGCAAGGAAGTGCCTCCTTATTACGCGCAAAATAATTATTCCTCCACCTAACAGCAGGGACCCACCGGATGGGCCACCTTATTTCGCGAAAAAACATTTCCCCCCTGACTGCTGGGACCCACCGGACGGGCCAGCGTATTTCGTGAAAAAAACGTTCCCCGCGCTGTCAGCTCGGACCCACCGAAAGTGCCTCCTTATTACACACAAAAAAATGAATACTCCCCCTGCTAGCTAGGACCCACCATGGTGGGAGGCTGACTTGTGGGCCTACTAAGTTGACTAGGATGGGGGCCTTTGTCAACTTTAGTCAATATCAACGATTATAGCTCCAGTGACCGTATGATGTCCATCCAACGGCCGTAGTGCTTCTTCAACCTTTGGTCTTCTTGCTCCAGCCGCCCAAAGCACCGCCGGTCGTGCTGCATGCTCCTGCCTCCCATGGCTGGCTGTGCTGCCGCGGAGGCCTCACCGCCCCCTACTATTCCCACCGCTGGCCATGCCCTGCGGCGACGGCAGCTTCACACTGCAGCCGAACCAGTGAACCCTCGTACTCCTCTCCGTGCGGGCTTCCACTGTCGTGTCTTCCCCGGCTCCCCGTCGTCCCCTTCCTAGGCCTCGCCGTCTCCTCGTCCACCACCCTGGTGCTCTCGGCGTGGCATGGTCAACGTGGTCAAGGAACGACTTCCATCGGACGTGGACTGTACGTGGAGAGGCTGATAGCTGGGTCCACGGCCGCAGCAAGGAAGTTCCTCCTTATTACGCGGAAAATAATGATTCCTCCACCTGACAGCTGGGACCCACCGGACGGGCCACTGTATTTCACGAAAAAAACGTTTCCCCCTGACTGCTGGGACCCACCAGCTACATCTTCGCACGCAAGGAAGTGCGTTCAGGCAAAAAACAAAACGATTCGCCCCCTTAACCGGTGGGACCCACCAGCGACACCTTCGCACGCAAGGAAGTGCGTCCGGGCAAAAAAAATGATTTGCCCCCCTGACTGCTGGGACCCACCAGCTACATCTTCGCATGCAAGGAAGTGCGTCCGGGCAAAAAAAACAATTCGTCCTCCTAACTGCTGGGACCCACCAGCTACATCTTCGCAGGCAAGGAAGTGCCTGACAGTCAGGACCCACCTGGTCGAAGCGTACGTAGCATTGTCATTATGGTCGCGAACGTGTACGTACATACTGGTCGTTGTAGAGGCGCGCACGTGTCGTAGTAGAGGCACTCACTAGCATGTATACGTACATACAGCGGCGAGGGTGCAAGAAAGAAAATATGGCCACGTACGTACATACGGGCAGGGTCTCGAACGCCTACTCGCGCATACGTACGGCCAAGGCTCGTGTACATGGCTGGGTCGGAACGGAGAAACAACATCGTCGTCGTGTTCATGGGGAGGCAACGGAATGCGTCCTGTTCATGGGGAGGCAACGCAATGCGTCGTGTTCATCGGGAGGCAATGGAACGCGTGGGAGCCAACCGGCTGGGTCGGAACGAAATGCATGGTCGTGTTCATCGGGATGGCTTGGACGGAACACGCAATGGAAACGAGGCCTGGCGTACCACACAACGGAGGAAATGGACCTCCTATGTTCGGAATGGGGTCCTGTTGATCGGGAGGGGTGTGGCGTACGGGAAAACGGAGGAAACAGACCTCCTACGGTCGAAACAGGGGTCCTGTTGATCGGGAGGGGTGCGGCGTACCGCAAAATGGACGAAACGGACCTTCTACGGTCGAAACGGGGGGTCCTGTTGATCGGGAGGGGTGTGGCGTATCGCAAAATTGACGAAACGGACCTCCTACGGTCGAAACAGGGGTCTTGTTCATCTGGAGGGGTTTGGCGTACCGCAAAATGGGACTCCACGGGATACTGTTCATCTCCACCGTCGACCTCCTCCAGCCTCCACGGGCTACCGCCGACCTCCTCCAGCCTCCATGGGCTCCTGTTCATCCAGCCTCCACCACGCGCTACTCCACCGGCTACTGTTCAACCACCCCTCCACGGGCACCCCTCCACCGTCTGCTATTCATCCAGCCCTCCACACCACGGGGTCCTATTCAACCACCCCTCCACAGCCACCCCTCCACCATCTACTGTTCATCCAGCCCTCTACACCACAGGGTCCTGTTCATCCAGAGGCAACGCCACCGCTCACTGTTCATCCAACTCCCCCCCGGCAACGCTCACTGTTCATCCAATCGATCGGCTTCAGTTAGCAGCAGTAGCGAAGGAATCGCTCCATCGGGTTCAGATAACAACGATCGATTGATCGCTAGGGTTCAGTAACGCGTAGGCTACAGTGCAATCGCTCAGGTTCAGTTAGAGCCCAACGCCTCGCTCGGGTTCAGTTAGAGCCAACGCCTCACACACACGCGCGTACCTGCACGAGAGAAACGCGCATCGCTTGGCCCCCGACCTCCCACCGTAACCGGCAACTCCCCGAAATTTTTCTCCCCCTCGCTTCTACCATGGTTTTTTCCGTCATGGACGGCCCAAAGAATGTCATGCAACTGCGTCTCCGGCCCGCCCAGGACGAAAAGCCCATTTTCTGTCATGATGTTTTGTCATAGAAGTAGCAACCCACCATATCTATGATGATACTGAGTTTTGTCACAATTATCGTCACAGAAGTGTCATATGTATGATAGAAAAAAATTCGTTCGGCCCAAAATGTCTCGGGTGTGTCTTTTTTTTGTAGTGAAGTATATATGTGTTTGTTGTAGGCACACTTGGCTAGAGAGGTATATCGACCGGTGTGTGCCGGAAAGAAGGAGACGGGGGCCTACACACACCGCTGGTGGATGACCTAAACAGAAATAATGAACGTGCACGATGGAGGGGACGTTAAGGGTGGGTGAGAGGGGGGCGGACGTGTGCATGCACGATAGAAAGTTAGCGCTAGCTAGCTACAAATAGAAGAGGATCGTGAAGGTGTAAAAGACGAACAAAGATCATAATTCATTATAAAAAAGTGGATACAGATACTTGAAGAAGATATCATAATGTAGAACATTGATTATAATTTGGGCTAATGTGTGGCTTTTGCAACTCAGGTCTAAATACTTGTCATAATGTAGGGGGCGGGGCACTATACTTTGTGTGATAAATACGGTGTACGTATGGAACATGGTTTAGATTATGAATATATAGTTAGTACATCAAATGTACTATTATTTGGAATCAACATCAAGTGTATTCAAAAAATAGAATTCAAGTTCATGTAGTACACATAGTTCATATCTATCTCTATAGTAATCATGTGGTGTGTTATTAAGGTAATACACGAATGATGGTTGAAGTTGGCAACAATCATGATTGTATATTCTTATTGAAATAGAGAAACGAATTCAAATTTAGTTCGAATTGCAGCGGTAGTATAGACATTTGGAATGCACTAAAATGTTGGTATGAGTAGGTTACATGCATTATACAACAAGCGAAAAAATGTAATCGGACATAACACAGATTCATACTCCCTCCTTCCATCTATATAGGGCATAATGAGATTTTTAAGACCGCCTTTGACTATTGACAAGATTAATAGTACATGACATGCACAATATGAAAATTATATCATTGAAAGAACCTTTCATAGACGAATTTAACGGTGTGCTTTGTGTAAGTTGCATGTCATATATTATTGCTTTAATATTTGGTCAAATTTAGCATCGAAAAACGCATTAGGCCCTATATAGATGGAAGGAGGGAGTAGCTTTGAATAGCATTTCTATAGTAAAACGGGGCAAGACTCTCTCTTTGTGTGGTGTGAATAGTTTTATTTTTTTCGTTTTCTTTTTGGTTGAGGGAAGTGCGAATTGATTTGGTATGTACAAGTATAATATTACTACACGTTAGGCTTGTCCCTAAAATTCAACCCGCGTCTTGTTACATCCCGAAAATTCAGATATCGTGCTCCCAAAACTGTCGCCTTCACAACCCGCGCCTTGCTATCCCAAAATTACAACGCGTGTGAAAACTCCCTCCAGCTGCCAAATCCCGACACCCGAAATCCCCCTTCTAACCCTGAGCCGAAAGGGCCACTAGTTCAAATCGGTGGGGGGTACTTTTGTAACACACCCTACAGTTTGGACAAGAGCGTCCCTAAGTCATGCTTCACCCCCTCTCATCGCCCCCTTTTCGCCATTTGAAATCCCAGGCCGCCACAACCTCTCCGCTCCAGCCGCGAAACCCCACCCTCCTCCGTCCGCCACGTCACCGCTGCCTAGCCGGAGCCTCTTCCCTGACGACGTCGTCCACCGCAATAGCTCGACGTCCCTCGTCCACATCCCTAGATGAGGATCCGTCCATCTCACCGTCCCGCCGGTTCAGCCGCCCCATCCTCCACCTCCAAGGAGCTGCTCCGACGATCGCCTCGTCTATCGCGGCTGCTCCATCCCCACAGTGCCGCCTTAACCTGCTCCACCGGAACTGCAGCATCCTCACCGACTCATCGGACAAAGCCGAGGCCTACTCGGTGCCACCAAAGAGGTTGTACACTCATCGCATCGCACCTTCTCCTTAACTCGACCTCCCAGCACCGACGGTGCTCCATCCCGCACCCCCATGGAGCGGCTAGCTTGAAGCCGGCGCCGCGGGCGACATCTCCACGGCGGCTCTCCCCCAGTGCGAGGCCCCTTCGGCGGCGGCGTCCATACCAGCCGGATCTTCTGCTGCTGCTCCGGCTCTCGCTCGCTCGCGCTGCTGTTGCAGCTCCGGCTCTCGCTCGATCGCTCGCTCGCCCAGGTGATGCTGCTGCTCTCCCTCTCGCTCATGCTGCTGCTCTGCTCCAATTAAGCCACACTTTAGTCGACTGAATCGACTTTTGGGTTAGTCGACTTTCAGGGGTTGGGGGGGGGGGCTCGCCGGAGTTAAGGAAGAACCACCCGCAGCGGGGACGGGGGCTCGTCGGAGAGGTACCCCACTATCTATCTTAGGGTTCAGGGTGGGGGCGGGGGGCCTAGAGGGCTGGCCGGGGCGGCGGTGGGGAGTTGTTTCGAGGCGGCAAGGCGGCGTTGGGGACGACGGTTCGGCCGGTGGTGGCTGGCGGCTCAGGGGGGTGAAGGTTGAAGATGAACTGCAGGCCCTCCCTAAACTACATGTCAAGTGCCTCTCTGCTACCATTGCGTTCAGTTTCGACAGTAGCATTCAGATTCCACAGTAAATTTTAGTTTCGACAGTTAAGTTTAGAGTCAACAGTTTTTACCTCATCTGTTGTAGTCAGGTGGTTTTCGGCGATGTAAATTTTACATCCGTTTTACATCATCTATTGGAGATGCTATTAGAATCTCACTTGAGATTGACGATGGCTGTCTTGTGCTACTTCAGCCTTGACATCTTACGGCTCACCGGAGCTGCTCCAACAACAGAACGATCCATCACAACAGAGCAGTGCCCTGGATGTCATCTACAGATTCCTCACATCTTCCTCCACACCTCCGTCAGCCACCTCTACCTCAAGTGCTTCAGCGACCAACCCAATTATTCATGCATTTTGTTGAAAGGAATGAAGCAAAACATCCACCTAGACCTACTTTTCAAAATCCTATGCATGAAAACAAGACCAAGTGCATTAGTGCCAGAATAACATTCTAACTGTACACGCTTTCATATGGTTTCACTTTATTTTGGCCATGTTTCTTTGCATTCCTCTGCTCTTCCAATTCCTGCAAATTAAACACCCAAGTTGACAGAAATCTTGTGTTTACAAATGCTATGGTTACCATGTGCATTTTCCTATCCTATTCCGGTGTTTTTCCTATCCCTGCGTTTTAAGAATCATGCAAGCCAAATGAGCCCTCAGAATTACTTCAGTTACAGGTACGTGTCGAAGGGAACTTTGTGTGGTTTGTCCCGCTCCTGCCGCGACGTCGTCCACCTCACCTGAGCTGCTCCATCGACAGAAGCATCCACCAAACCAGACATCACGACTCCTGACCGTCTTTTGCCGCCTCAGATCTCCTTCCCTGCCGCCGGCACCCACCACAACGGTATCACCATCATCGACTCAACAGATGAACTTGAGGAGTACACGGGTCCACAAGAGAGGTCGCACTCTTTTGTTTCTACTTATGTTATGCATTGCTTAAACTTACGTGCTACTTTATCCTTCTGTTCAGCTCTTGGACTCCCAAGTCAGGTCCAAATTAATGTTCAAACTTGAGTTCTAAATTAGTTGTGGGGCACATATCGAGGCAACAATGAATAGTATGTCTGACTAATATCTGGTTTACCTAGGGTATGCCTATGTTGTTCATCTTGGGTGGGAAACAAATAGTAAAGCAATCATCATCTGTCTTTTTATTAATTTAAAGCAATCATCAGCCTGCTATCATTATTTTTGGATCCATTCACTGGTTGTTACCATCACTCTAAATTTCTGCATGCTCTCCTTACATAATCTCACCATATTTTTTTGTATGCATGTCAGATATTGTACACAGTCATGCTGAACATGTAGAGAAAAGGAGAAGAGTTTTGCGCGGCAATACAATGTCATGAAGACATCGCTCCATGGTGGGTTCAATGGCAAACCTTCCCCACCCCTCTCCAGATTGTAATCCAAAGGAAGATATCTGTTTTGAGGCGGATTCAGACGCCGCTGACCACTCCTATTTACCTGCCAAGGTGTTTGCTCTACCTTGGCATGATGATGTTAGTCATATCATGCATATGTTGCCTTGCAGTGCCTACTTTTGACATCATATATGTCATCTGCTTAGTTTAGACATGTTCTCTAATGCCACCTATTTAGTTTCTATATCATACATGGGAATTATGCAGTCTCATGTCTTTTAGCCAGCCATAATATATGTGAAATGTGCAATGCCATCCTGTTTAACCAGGCATCATATATTTGAATGATATCTTGCCCATCCTTTTCTTCATTACATTTCCATTTGTCGACAATGTTTGTACATTAAACTACTCATCCTGTGAATCAGTCATTTGGGTGGGAGATGGAAAAATCTGGAGCGAAAACAAGGCCTTCAGAGCAGACAGTGCTACCTGTCGAAGCAGATCTCTTGTTGGGTCCCGATAGCTCCTCAGAGATGGATTCAGAGATAGATGACCAGTCCTATTCCCCCACTGAGGTGTATGCTCTAACTTGGCACGGTTATACTGCTCATATCATGCATATGGTGTCTTGCATTGCATAGTTTAGACATCATATACACAATATTCAACACCATGTTCTTAGTTCAGATATCATATCGGATGCCCTCTGTTTAGCATATAAATTACATATGTGAATTAAATGATGCAATCCTGATTACTTAGATAACATGTAGGTGAATTATGTTATGCGATCCTGTTTAGTTATTCATCATATCTTTGAATTATGTTATGCTATGCTATCCAATTTAGATAGACATCATATATGTGAAATTATGTCATGCTATCCATTTTAGTTAAACAATATACATGTCAACTATTTCATGCCCTCTTTTTTCCACTCTATCTATTGCATCTGTCTCTCATACAATGTCTGTACATTCAACTATGTTTCCTGTTTATCAGCCATTTGAATTGGAGCGGGTGATGCCAGTATCTAGCGGACTAAAAACATGGTCTTCAAATAAAATAGTGCTACCTCTTGGTGGAGATAGCACCCCGGTTGTACATGCACAAGAACCAGCCCTACCACATATAACCCAAACTCTCGCAGATTGTACCCCTACTGCGATGGACAGAGAACCAACTTCACCCAATCTAACACCAACCCCAGCCGATAGTAACCCAGTTCCTGTTGACACAGCACCATCTCCACCACAGAGCTCCCAAACAAGAGCAGTTAGTAAGGCAGCTCCAGTGCCCAAAGGGCCAGTACTATCACGGCGAACCCCAACTCCACCAGTTAGTACGCTTATTCCTGTGGAGGAAGCACAACCAGCTAGTCGTAGTTTAGCATCTATCACATTTGATGTTGTTAAATCGTATGTGCGTATCTTCCCATCTTGGAAATATTATACTGAAGATGAAGGAAAATGCTAGTTGCAGGTGTTTGTCTAGGAGTTATGTGTAAGTAATGTTATTCATGGCAATTACTTTGCTTCGTCCCACACATCCTACCTCCATGATGGTTATAATACAACAAATTTTCCCATTTTTCTCTATAGAGAAGGACCGATTTGGAAACTCACGATGAGGTAACCTGTGCTAATACCTTTGCTATCTTCAAGAATGCTTGCTGGCAGTATCAGAATTACATGAAGAAAACGTACTTCACCGGCAAAGAAACTCATCAAATTCCCTTACGTTCTCCTGAGACACATTTACTGGACGATGACTGGGAACATCTTGTTCTGTACTGGTCCCGAACCAAGAATGTTTTTAGGGTATATGAGAATATATAGGCGAAAGAAGTCGATCAGGGGAGGCATGAGGGTGGGGGGTGCGCCTACCCCCCTGGACGCACCTCCCTGCCTCATGGCCGCCTCGTTGCTTCCTTGACATCCACTCCAAGTCTCCTGGATTGTGTTTGTTCCAAAAATGACTCTCCCGAAGGTTTCATTCCTCCGTTTGATATTCCTTTTCTGTGAAACCCTGAAATAGGCAAAAAATCAGCAATTTGGACTGGGCCTCCAGTTAATAGGTTAGTACCAAAAATAGTATAAAAGTGTATAACAAAGCCCACTAAACATCCAAAACAGATAATATAATAGCATGGAACAATCAAAAATTATAGATACGTTGGAGACATATCAAGCATCCCCAAGCTTAATTCCCGCTCGTCCTCGAGTAGGTAAATAATAAAAATATACTTCTTGATGTGGAATGCTACCTAGCATAATCCTCAATGTAATTTTATTTATTGTGGCATGAATGTTCAGATCCGAAAGATTCAAGAAAAAAGTTTAATATTGACATAAGAGTAATAATACTTCAAGCATACTAACAAAGTAATCATGTCTTCTCAAAATAACATGGCCAAAGAAAGTTATCCCTACAAAATCATATAGCCTGGCTATGCTCTATCTTCATCACACAAAATATTTAAATCATTCACAACCCCGGTTTTCGCCAAGCAATTGTTTCATACTTTAGTATTCTCAAACTTTTTCAATCTTCACGCAATACATGAGTGTGAGCCATGGACATAGCACTATAGGTGGAATAGGATGGTGGTTGTCGAGAAGACAAAAAAGGAGAAGATAGTCTCACATCAACTAGGCGTATCAACGGGCTATGGAGATGCCCATTAATAGATATCAATGTGAGTGAGTAGGGATTGCCATGCAACGGATACACTAGAGTTGTAAGTGTATGAAAGCTCATCAAAAGAAACTAAGTGGGTGTGCATCCAAATTATGTGGATGCCTTCGGCGGTGTACCGGGATAATGAATCAAGAGTGACATGAATGAAAGAATTATGAATGGTGGCTTTGCCACAAATACGATGTCAACTACATGACCATGCAAAGCAATATGACAATGGTGGAGCATTTCATAATACACGGAATGGCGGAAAGTTGCATGACAATATATCTCGAAATGGCTATGGAAATGCCATAATAGGTAGGTATGGTGGCTGTTTTGAGGAAGGTATATGGTGGGTGTATGATACCGGCAAAAGTTGCGCGACACAAGAGAGGCTAGCAATGGTCGAAGGGTGAGAGTGCGTATAATCCATGGAGTCGACATTAGTCATGAAGAACTCACATACTTATTCAAAAAATATACAAGTTATCAAAACAAAGTACTACACGCATGCTCCTAGGGGAAGGGTTGGTAGGAGTTAACCATCGCGCGATCACGACCTCCACACATAAGGAAGACAATCAATAAATAAATCATGCTCCAACTTCATCACATAACGGTTCACCATACGTGCATGCTACGGGAATCACAAACTTTTAACACAAGTATTCCTCAAATTCACAACTACTCAACTAGCATGACCCTAATATTACGATCCTCATATCTCAAAACAATCATCAAGTATCAAACTTATCATAGTATTCAATGCACTTTATATGATAGTTTTTATTATACCTATCTTGGATGCTCATCATATTAGGACTAAAATTTTAACCAAAGCAATTACCATGTTATTCTAAAGGACTCTCAAAATAATATAAGTGAAGCATGAGAGATCAATAATTTCTGTAAAATAAAACCACCCCGTGCTCTAAAAAGATATAAGTGAAGTATTAAAGCAAAATTATCTAGCTTAAAAGATATAAGTGAAGCACATAGAGTATTGAACATATAAATCACTCTAGCCAACCCGCTATTCTAGAGCCATCACTGTTTGGAAGCCATCCAGCCCGCACAATCTGCATCGCTGTCCTCTGCCTGTGTACTTTTTGTCTGCCTGGTGAACATCTGGGCGTCCGTTCTTCTATACTTTGTGTGCTTGGGTTTGGAGCGGATGACGAGTGGACCGGTCTAGCATGCGGGGCCAGCTCGCAGTCAAACTGTATGTGCGTTCTTCTGTCCAAACTGTGTGTGCGTTTTTGGAAAAGCTGGGGCGCGTGGGTTGACAGGGCATAGCCCATGGATTGGATGATTTTTTTCTTTACCGCTCTTGTTTAATGTGTTCTTTGATTTTATCTGTATGACTCCTGGGGCCGCGCTCGTGTGGGGTTGTTGTGCAGTTGTTGGGTCGCACGCATGTCGTGTCACTCATTGGCCTGCCCTGCCACAATTCTGAATGGTTGAGCAATTTGCGCGAAGAGATTGGCTTGGCCTGGCATTGCTTTGGCTGGGTGAGGACGATGTGAGGGATGGATTTTGGGTGGCGTACTTGCTTGTGTTCTACCCAACTTATTTGGTGGTCCCTGCTGCTGTTTGGGCCCACATTGCAGCTACTTGGGTGACCAGTCGACTGGGTGATTTTGTCCTGCCTGGGTCCTGGGCTCTTGTGCGGCCAGAGCAAGGTCAGTGGGGTGGATGAGAATGTTGAGTTTCGTGCGCGCGTCTGATCTACCTAAATCATGATGTACCCTGCTGCATTGGTGGTCCCATATGTAGTTTGGGCCCATGTTACAGTGACTTGGTTGTTCGGTCTGGATCAGGAAAAAAGGGTCCCCCGGTTTTGCCCACTGGATAAAAGGGTGGGCTCGCCGGATAAAAGGGAGACAATTGGCTGCTAAGATTAGCACCCCTCGCTTCCCCCTTACTACACCATTCTCTTTCGCTGCAACCGGGCCCTCCCTTTGTCTATCCCCACGTGTCGGTGGTGGGTTTCTTCTAACCGGTTGCTTAGATTTACAACACGTGGGCCACCGCTTCTGTCAGCGCTCCTCGGTCCTCCTCCTCTCATTTCTATGTACCGTGGTGGGTGGTTTTGTGGGGCAGAAATCACAGATTTGACCTAAGGCAGAAATCAAATCACAAACTGACCTGTTCAGGAAAAAAATTCACTCTGCTGACCCTTTGGTGTGGCGCCCGACAGCTGGGCGCCGCACCCTACTATGCAGCGCCTTTCCCTTAGGCGTCGCACATCCTGCCAGCGTGGCAGCCCTGGTCCAGTTGCGGCCCCACACGCACTTGTGCAGCGCCTAAGAGCTAGGCGCCACACTTTGACGTGCAGCGCCTAGCCCTTGGGCGCTGCACAGTGACTTAAGCGCGGCCGCCCCAGCCCGACCAGGCAGTTCTTCATCTCTCCGCTCTCTGGACAGAGAGCGGCGGCGGCGGCGGCGCCCCCATCTAATCCCCCCACATCCCTCTCAGATCTGAAGATTTGATCCGTGGATTCGATCCCCAATCCATCCTACTAGGTAAACTCTTCCCTTCTCTTTCTTTTGCTCCGTAAATTTGTTGCCATTCTAGAGATTTGTCCATGATTTGATGGAACCCTTGATTTGTTTGGTTTGCTCGATTTAGGATGTGTATTCATATTGATAGTACCGTAGTGTTATTTATTAGTTCACAATATATGATTCTTGTTGTTGAAACCCTAGATTGTTTAGTTTTTTTAGATATATATGAGATGCCTATTTTTATAGATAACTATGAGATGTTGATTTTTGTAGACATATATGAGAAGTTTGTTTAGATATATATTAGATGTTCAGTTTATTTCAAATATTAGATGTTGAGTTTATTTGAAATATTAGATGTTTAGTTTATTTGAACACATATGACATATTCATTGTGTGAGAAGGAGATGTTGAGATTCTTGTAGTTGAACACATGTTATATGTTTAGTGTATACCGATATTTGAGATGAAGATGAACTTTTATATGTTTATTGTTTGAAATTGTAAGGATGGTTTGGCTTCTGGACGATGTCTACGACGTGCAACACCGGGCCTACATGATGCGCGAGAAGGATAAGGTAATAATGAGTAATCTAAATATTTTGCAAATTTGCCTTTAGTTGAAATTTACATGCCCTAAGATTTGTCATTACTTGTTTTTTGCAGAAGCTTGAACCTCTGAAGATTCGGTATCACGGGGTCTCTGGTCCTGCCATGCCTTACGATGAGCGGTACACACCGTACATCAAGCAGGCAGGACTACTCCCGTGGATTCTGTTGGTCAGCCGGTCCACGCCGAATCTGAATGCTCCACTGGTGTCCGCTCTTATTGATCGGTGGAGGCCAGAGACCCACAGTTTCCATCTTCGGACCGGGGAGATGACCGTGACGCTCGAGGATGTCTCGTTGATCACCGGTCTTGCTATCGACGGGAGGCCTCTATGTATGAGCACCGATTCTAATGGGTGGCGCGAGCAGATGATTGCTCTTATCGGTATGGCTCCTATTGAGGCTGAGGATGATGTAGAGGAGGGAGAAGAGAAGAAGAAGAGGGAAAGGAAGGCAGCCGGAGCTGCTTTCACGTGGATTCAAAATAACTTTGCGACGTGCCCTCCGGATGCAACTGATGATGTGATCCAGACACATGCTCGTGTGTATATGTGGTACATTGTGTCGAGGACTTTGTTTCCTGACTCCACTGGCAAGAACGCTCCATGGATGTGGCTGAAGGCGTTGACCGTCTTCGATAGCAAATGGAGCTGGGGTTCAGCGACTCTTGCCTACTTGTACCGACAGGTAGTTGGTCTGTTTTGTGATCAACTCATTTATTCATTAGCAATGCAAGCTTGCTGTCAAGTTAACATTGTTTTTATTTCATATGTAGCTGGATGATGCGTGTTGCAGGATCACACCTAATGCAGGCATTGGTGGTAATCTGCTTCTACTTTCTGTATGGAGCTGGGAGCGTCTGCCTGTTGGACGCCCGAAGAGCGTCAGGTTTGATCCTTGGTATGCAGATGAACATGACGAATTACGGCGCCCCACGTGGGCTTACAAGTGGGATATCATTTCCGAGATGACGAACGATGTCAATCTCATGTACCAAAAGTACATTGCTGAGTTGGACACGATTACGCCTGAGCAGGTAAGGAGGTCATTACTTTAGTCCTTTCTCATGCTTGCTTGAAAAATAGTTATCAAATTTGCATTGTTGCCCTGTTTCATAGGTGGAATGGAAGCCATATGGCGCGGGTGAGAGCTTGGGGTACACCGCGGAGTTCCGCCTCAACCCGATGTGCTTGCGGGATAAGGATCTCTGGCTTATGCGGTGCCCACTGATATGCAACTGGGCGGTTGAGTTTCATTTGCCGCATCGCGTGTATCGTCAGTTTGGTCTTTTCCAGCCTCACCCGCCGGATTGGGTGGACACGGATAAAACACTTCATAGGTAAGAGAGCATGTGTGCGTATTGTCTAATCATCGGGACTCCTTTTGATTGTGCTAATGTTTGGTTTTATACCATGCAGGTTGGACAGGAGAAGGCAACGGAAGATAAAGGACTGGGCCAAGCATCATTCTGCGTATGTTACCCGCTTCCAGCTTTGTGTGGAGCAAGCTCGTAGCACTGCACGCGCCCCGCTTCGTAAGCACAACTCACTTGCTTTTGATAACTACGTACGATGGTTTATTGGAACTACTCGAGTTGAGATATGCCCGCCGGCATATAATGAGGATATTCTTGAAGAACCCGTAAACTTTGAGGATCTAGCAAAGGGGAAGTACAACAGAGATGTCAGGCTAGGGCAAGGAGTCCCTGCTGTTCCGGTGATTAACTATGTGGTGAAGTGTTCCCCTCTTTACTTTCCTGTTGACCGTATTACACATGTTTGAATGGCTAACGCATTCATTTTTTCTCATCCGCAGCGCACCGAGATCAAGAAAGCAGCTGATGAGAGCCAGTCTATTCTGGAGAAGACACCGGTTGGAACTGGCAATGATGATGGTTCACTACGAGCATTCCTCAAGGTACATATCGCATTCACTATGAGAGCCAGTCTATGTTGCGAAGTTTGATATCTTACACACTTGTTCATGTTACAGCGTCAGGCCAAGAAGTTAAGGCGGTTATCGAACCTTCTCGGTTGCCGTGATCCTGAATATGATGAACCATCTGCCTCTAGGTATGGTACACCATCAGACCCCGCACCTCACCATGAGGGGGACGATGTGAGTTCCTCATATGCTTATATGGATGATGAGGGTGGGATCACCCAAGAGGTATGACTAATCCTTTAGAGGGGGGAGAGGGGAAGAGAGGAGGGCCGCAAGTCTAAGGGTTTGGGTCGGGTGGGGGTGTGTGGGGTGGGGGTGGGAGGGGAGAGAGGGTGGGGCCAGCCCAAGTGGAACACAGACTGTGCAGCGCCCAAGAGCTAGGCGCTGCACATTACAGGTGTGTGGCGCCTAGCTCTTAGGCGCTGCACAGGTGCGTGTGGGGCCGCAACTGGACCAGGGCTGCCACGCTGGCAGGATGTGCGACGCCTAAGGGAAGGGCGCTGCACAGTAGGGTGCGGCGCCCGGCTGTCGGGCGCCACACCAAAGGGTCAGTAGAGTGAAATTTTTTCGTGACCAGGTCAGTTTGTGATTTAATTTCTGCCTGAGATCAGATATGCGATTTCTGCTGTTTCGTGGGTACAGAGAACCAATCAGCCTTCCTCGAGCCCCACGCCCTCCTCTTCCCCCACTCTCTGTGCCCCGGTCACATCGCGTGCAGCCCTCGCCTCTCCCCCGCCCTTAGAGCATGGTTAATAATATAGCCAGCTGATGGTCGTATGATGTTGCCATGTCACATATAGTTAAGCTTATAGCCAACAAGTACAATAGCTAGATATCAATATGTACTACTTTGTTGATACATGGACCACCCCACTCTCTCACAAAGTACCTAAGAGCACCTGCTGCAGCCGGCTGTTAACTAGTAGCCCGCTTCTCTTCTCTTTTCTCTTCTCTCTTCCAAGTAAGCAAGAATATAATATTTAATGTCTTACAGCCCGCCTACATCACCTTATTGTACTTGCTCTTACCATCTCACCAGAGTAGCCACTCAGCTGACAGAGCAGCTTCTATCGCAGTCCCACACCGGAGTTCAGCGTCAAAGGAGAGGAGGAGAGATCAAGGAGGGAGCCGTCCCTAGGTGATGGGAGGTCAAGCATCGGCACCGGAGCGCAGCGGGATAGGCGACGCCGGCCGGCCGCCGCCCCACCACAGGCTTCGTCTATGACGCAGAGACCGGCGGCGCTGATGTGTCGATCAACGAGCGCCGCCTTAAGTCCTCAGATCGGCGAGGGTGGCGTCGCCTTCGTCTACCTCGACAAGGTGCAGGACACTTGAGGTACCCTGATCCGACCTCACCACACTCCTCAAGTTGGCCCCTCATGATTCTTACAATGTTATTACTTCTCTTTCTCTAGAACCGACTATGTTTGTGACAGTATGTTGGGGCTCAAGCGACAATGAGCAGGTTTGGTGCTTTGAGCGTTTTCCCTTGCGATGTTCTGCTTGTTCTTGTTTCTTAAATTTTTGTCAACTTACTTTGGTAAGCTCCTGTTATGGCAGGTGGGAGGATCATTCGACTGACCAAGTGCAGTATGATGGTGATCTCTGAACAGTTGCAAGGAGGCTAACAACATGTTAGCTCTTTTTAATATCTTGGTTGATGCGATCTGTCAGATTTAGCCCACCGAGTCCTTATTTTGCATTTACTTTGCTTCTCTAAAGTTCTCTTCATGCTGTAAGGAAGACGCGAGGGTTGGTTGCATTCCTGCTGCTGCCTTGCTTGAGATGAATCCATTTGGTTCTTTTGCCTTTCAATTCTGTAACACTGTCGTATCGATTGTTAGGTGTCATTCTGCTTCTCCTTGCACGTCTATTTGTGCGCTTGGGTTGCCAAGCAGGTTACTGACACATGGGATCGTATAGCTGTTCTATTACTCAGGGCCACCCTGGTGGTCATTATATCTCTGGGTTAAGCAAGCTGAGCAGGTTATGCAAGCTACTGTGTAAAATGTGCATGCATCGCTGCCTAAAAAGGGGGTCCAGACAACATGCTTACTATGCTCCATTAAAGTAGCTAAGAAGGTAATTTAGTTTGGATGAATTTATTAATTGCTTTTCTTCAGGCTTGATTAGCTTGAAGAAGAAAAATATTTCAGAACAGTGTGGTCATAGAGTTATGTTCAGTTTCGTGCTTTGGGTCATTCTGGATAAGTGATTGGGTAGTGGTTGTTGTTTACTCACAAGGGATGGATTCGTGGGAGTGAGTTTATGAAAGCCTACTGGAACTGTTTGTGGAAGTAGTTGTATGAACATGTTGTGTGCAACTAAACTGATATGATTGCTTATCTTTGGAAATCTTCACCTGATGTGTTGTGCATTGGTCTGCATTTATATTACTGTTGTGTTTTTATTTGTCTCTTTTGTGATAGTTTAAGGTGAAAACATAGTATTTATAATTGTGAAATTGACTACAGACTTTTCCTAAGTTTTTAGGTGTGACGGTGGTGGTGTGACCACGGATTTATGTGTGTGGATTAAGTTGATACACCTGCCGTATTTCAGGCGTGGTGTTCTTCCTTTAATAAACTGGCAGATGCTTGCTTCTATTAATTAAAGCTTCAACATTAGGAGGTACTGTGTTGTGCTTGAATGCAGTTGCCTTTATTTAGACAGCAGCCAAGCCCAGTCAACAATTAGTAGAAGTAGTTATGATAAGGCAAAGGGGGCATATAGGGCCGCTGTTGTATATGCAATGCATGAAAGTCACTGTTGATTCCATTCAAGTAACGAATAAATAGTAGTTGCTAATTCTTTTTTTTGAACGCGTAGTTGCTAATTCTATTCATAGTGATTACAAGCATAGGTAAATGTATGCTTCTAACTTTCATATGCATGCTTCCCAGTGTACATACGTGCGAGTTCATCTTCGCCCTGGATGCATGTGGCTTTCTCTCTTTTGGTGCGGTTGACAAATAGAATGCTAAGGCAAGTTTAATTTCTAATGTGCATGTAAATCCTTGAGACTTTCGGTGTTTATGAAGATCCAAAAAACAGAGAGTTGAATGATAGGAAAGGGGAAATAGACAGAAGAGTGAAAATTATGTGGCTACAGTGCTGATGAATTTTAGGATCTGAAGCTACTGCTTATGGATACCATTTTACATTGGCATTGGTGTTTAGATCTACTTGCTTTTACCTCTTTGCCTATAAGCTCTATAGGGGAACTTTTATTCTCTGTTTGGACTTTGATTTCTAAATTTGGTTTCTTGCTGATGAAATAGCTAAAGCTTTGCTATTTTCTTGCCTTTCCTTGAAGATGATTATACGTATTAGTTGCCAGCTTTATCTCTCTGCTATTTGTGCCTCGGTTGCCAGGTTATCTCATATGAAGCCATGAACCTAGCATTAACTAGAAATATAAACCATTGTATATGAACATACTATCTGAGTACATACTTGCATGTTCTTTAGATCTACTACATATGATTTATTATGTATAAATATGCCATGTAAGTATCTACTTTTAGATAATTATTGCTCGCACATAAAATGGTTCCAGTATCTGGTTTGATTTCGTTTTTATGTGTGCACAGATCCTATTAGGGAGGTGGTTGACATTACGGACAAATTCATACTCTCATGTTCATTAAGCTGCGGCTCCCACCACCAGTTTTTCTGCTGCAAAGTTGGACAGAGGTTTGCAGTTACAATCAAGTTCCATATCAGCATGCAGCATCAGTGACATGATGCTGAAGCAATGGCACTATAGGGGATTCTGGGTATTCATCTAATACCATAGAAGATGTAATGTATGTTGCAGCTGCTCGAGTTATCAGATGCATGGAGACTCTGCGTGGCAAGGTTCTCAAGGACTATAGTTACAACAAACTGAAACTAAAGGAAACAGGACTGCATCTAATTGGTTTGTTAAGGGAGAAAGAAAGGAGATCAAAGAACATAATTCAAAGATCAGAGATCTTAGCAAAGGCTTTGCAGGCTATATGTATCAAGTCCAAAACACTTTTGCCGGGATTTATCGCATAGCTAAAAACGGTGTATGCTCAACCAGTTCTAAACATGGCAATGACCTTAGCAAAGCTGCTGCCTTCTTTCAACACAACAAAGCTATTGTCGACGTGCAGAATGAACTTGCTCATCTGAACAATTGATGACTCTATGCAGCTGATTTGAAACATAGGGTTTTATCCCTTTTAAAGAGTCTACTTCCATAACCTATGTATCTTTGGAAAATGCAGATGCTACTAGCTACAACAGCCCGCTTTAAATGACCAGCGATAAATGCAACGATTCAAGTACCAATCATTCATGCTCCTCTTTTGTCCTGTTGGTGAACTTTGAACTATACACTACCCATCTATATATTTATTTATTAGTTACTACGGCGATGACACATGTAAATTAAACCACTGTTGAGTTCTCCACTCCATGCTATGTTAGATCCATGTGATATATCTATGCCAACTGCATTCACTCTCTGTTGTTTAGTGCCAATATTTTCTTATATTCGGGTGACCAGGTTTGTGTTTTTGTGGCCAATATAGATAAGGAATTTCCATTTATATTGCTCTGATCGTCAATGAATATCCACTATTTGTTATGCAATCCACATTCCATTAACTTCCATCTACATCTCCTACTTAATCACCACCATCATCACTTCTAATTGGCTTCTTGCGCCATTGGCGTAACCGGGTCATCTAGTTCTAATAAATTCGGATTCATGTGTGTCTCTCCGAAAGGTGTGTACAACAAGGATAATTGTGGTAAACTAAAAAGCAAAGACTCAAATCGTACAAGATGCTCCAAGCAAAACACATATCATGTGGTGAATAAAATATAGCATTAAGTAAAGTTACCGATGGACGAAGACGAAAGATAACTTCAAAGGGAAAACTCAAGAGAGTAGAGGGGAAGAAACATCATAGGATCCAACTATAATAGCAAAGCTCGCGATACATCAAGATCATGCCAAATCAAGAACACGAGAGAGAGAGAAAGAGAGAGAGAGATCAAACACATAGCTACTGGTACATACTCTCAGCCCCGAGGGTGAACTACTCCCTCTTCGTCATGAAGAGTGCCGGGATGATGAAGATGGCCACTGGTGATGGATTCCCCCTCCGGCAGGGTGCCGGAATGGGCTCCCGAGAGGTTTTTGGTGGCTATAGAGGCTTGCGACGGCAGAATTAGGGTTTCGTGGTGCTCCCGGATGTTTACAGGGTATATGAGTATATATAGGCGAAAGAAGTTGGTCAGGGGAGCCACGAGGGGCCCATGAGGGTGGGGGGCGCGCCTACCTCCTGGGCGCGCCTCCCTACCTCGTGGTCGCCTCGTTGCTTCCTTGATGTCCACTCCAAGTCTCCTGGATTGTGTTTGTTCCAAAAATGACTCTCCCGAAGGTTTCATTCCGTTTGGACTCCGTTTGATATTCCTTTTCTGCAAAACCCTGAAATAGGCAAAAAAACAACAATTTGGACTGGGCCTCCGGTTAATAGGCTAGTCCCAAAAATAGTATAAAAGTGTATAATAAAGCCCATTAAACATCCAAAACAGATAATATAATAGCATGGAACAATCAAAAATTATAGATACGTTGGATACGTATCACTTAGCTGCGACCCCGTACTCGCCTAAGTTAAAAAAATGCTCCGAGTGGAGAGCAATCCTCCCACTCGGTGGTTTAGCTGCGACCCCGTACTCGCCTAAGTTAAAAAACATTCTGAGTGGAGAGCAATCCTCCCACTCGGGGGCTTAGCTGTGACCCCGTACTCGCCTAAGTTCAAAAACATTCCGAATGGAGAGCAATCCTCCCACTCGGGGGCTTAGCTGCGACCCCGTACTTGCCTGAGTTAAAGAACATTCCGAGTGGAGAGCAATCCTCCCACTCAAAGGCTTAGCCGCGACCCCGAACTCGCCTAAGTCACAAAGACCTTCTGAGCTACGTCACAAGTACAATGTGCGCTCCATCCCGATCCGCAAAGACGACGAGGTGTCGACTGAACACATCGTCAGAGCTGCGTCACAAGTACAACGTACACTCCATCCCGATCCGCAAGGACGACGAGGTGTCGATCGATCATGTCGTCTGATCCACTCGACGAAGAGTGGAATGGTCAAGTTCCACTCGGAATCGAAAAACATCCGAAAGCGATAAAGGCAAAGCCTCCATATTCAAAGAAAACCATGTTCAGATAAATCCCGCAAAAAGTTCAGAACCACAGCGGACAGAAGTACTCAGGCATCAGGACTGAAAGAGTTTAACGGTTACAAAATCACTCATCATTCCGAGGCAAATAAAGGTGGGGCACAATGTTTGTTCACTCAGCGGGAGGAGGACTTGCTGGTTCGACGAAACTATCAAGATCAATGTTGTCTGCGATATGAGTGGTGGCGTCGATGAAGGTGTCCATGAAGGACTGGAAGCTGATCTTCTTAGCATTGGCAACCTTGAGAGCCACCAGCTTGTCTTCTCCGACATCCTTGCAATGGACTCGGACCAACGACAGAGCAACATCGGCGCCACAGCGAGCAAACGACTTCTTCCACTCTTGCACTCGACCAGGGATTTCATTCAACCGAGTCATCAGAGACTCGAGATCTTTTTGGAATTCCGCTTGGGGCCAGAGTTCAGAGTCAATCCGTGACATTGCCACCTTCAAACGAGCAAGATAATCCACAGCACTGTCTATACGAGACTCTAATCGCAACACGTTCATCGCGACGTCATCTTTGACAGGAGAGTTTATGGGGTGAAGACCCATCTCGATCTGCCCAGTCTTTGCTTCGAAGTCTTGATAGAGTTCTGCATAGTCAGAAAAGCGGTGAGTCAACAGTTTAATAAGATGTGTCAGTCGACATCGGCAAATCAGTCGGACAAGAGGAAATACCTTCAAGCTTCAAGACCAGTTTCTCAGCAAGCCGTCCCAGATAAACCTCCAGCTCGCCCTTTTTTGCCGTGAGACTCCCAACCTCGTCAGTCAAGGTATCCTTGTCCTTCTTCAGCCTCGCAACCTCCTTGTTGGCTTCAGTAATGGTAGTCTTCAGCTTGGAGTTCTCCTCTTCCAACTTGTTGAATGAGGTCAGCTTCTTATTGGCAAGTGTCGTTTTCTCTCGAGCCTCCTTTTGTGCTGCGGCAAGGTCTTGATCCTTCTTCTCTAGAGCCTGCTTCATTTTCTCTAAAGAAATAACATTCTTCATACGAGCTTGGAGTTGACGGGTTTCACTACGCACATCTGTTCGAGTGGAGTCACTCAGTTCAAGAGACTAAAAGAAAAAAAAATCATAAGGTGGACAGTTGACGAATTATTACCTCCCATGGTAGCTGCTTCTTCCTGGGCCTTATGGAGATTTTTCTTGGCCAGCTCCAGGTCGAAGTTGAGGCTGATCTGCTTCTTCTCCAGTTCAGCAAATTGGGCTCCAAGATCACAAGATTTCTACGGCCAACAAATAAGATATGTCAGTCGACAGAAACAAAGCTCAATCACAACGAAAATTGCTCTAAGACTACCGTCAAATCAAACATTCAACAGTAGTCTCGGGGACTACACCCAGTGGGTGCACTTGGCGTGCCCCCACAGATCTGGTTTTCCACTCTGCATGGTCTGCCCAGCATGAGTATGCAAAGAGACAGAGAGAGAGGGAGAGAGAGAGATTCTCAGACCCCAGCCGACTACCAGCAGTCGACCGCGGTCTCGGGGACCACACCCAGTGGGTGCACTCAGCGTGCCCCCACTGGTCTGGAGTCCACTCGGATCGAGCTATTCAACCGAGTGAAAGAACAATGAAGTAACATTCGACAAAGACCCCCACCACATCAAACACCCGACGGTGGTCTCGGGGACTACACCTAGTGGGTGCACTCTGCGTGCCCCCACTGGTTCAGAAAAACACTCGACTGAAGTGGAAGAACTATTCAACACTAAGCCAAAACACCCAGTGGGTGATTAGATGCGAAATGCAGACCCATGATAGATGCACATAAAGGTTCCAAAATGCTCATCCAGGGACACCTTACGGACAATGAAGCAGCAGTTGCAACTACCACTAACCGAGAGACCAGTCGAAAACCAACTGACCTTGACATTGACATGCAGAGCGGAGATGGCATTGTAGGCAACCCGACTGGCCTCATGCACCACCTTCATCTGCTCCATCATAAGGTTTGCTTGGAGAAGGGCTTCCCTGGCGGCACTCGACAGGTCATCTGGAGTGTGATATGCAGCAAAGAGCGATGATGGTAATACAGTCGGAGCAATCACAGGATATGAAGCATGGAGCTGTGCAGGTGAAGCGGAGACTTGAGCAGTTGAAGCCGAGGGACATTCAGTCGACAATGGATTGACAAAAGTAACATTGGTCCGATCCGGATCGCTGGACCACTGCCTCCGGTGCTGATGTCGACTGAGGCTCCTAGCTCACGGCCGTCCTCCTGCTCGAAGCCCTGCCCCTCCTTCCTGTAGTCTTCAGAGGCACTTCTTCATCGTTGTCTAGAAGCTCTATGACATCCCGCGGAGCTACAACAAAATGCAACCATAGGAACTCAATCGACCGACAACCCAGTCGACAGAACAAGTTCAAGATTGCAAGATCGTACCAGCTTTGGAAGTTGCCGCATCATCAGTCTCTTCATCGTCTTGGACTTTGTCAATATCCATGGAGGTCCCAGAAGTTGCAACACTGGAAAGTTCGTAATCCACTCGGTTAGAGCAGAAGTATGATTCACTAGGAAAACATAGAAAGACAGAACACTCACGCAGAAGCAACATGAACGTCCATCTTGATCTTGGGAAAGGCCTTCCGAGACTTTGAAGGGGCAACCTTGGGCTGCTTGGCGACCTTCTCCGACGGCTCCGGAGTCGAAGTCTGAGTGCGCTTATGCACTTGTGTGCTCGGAGCCACAGGTTTGTTACGCCCGCCCGCTGGAACATGGGACTGCATGGATCAGCGCTCTGTACGAGGTGGTGAGTCGACCTCCTCTTCTTCATCGTCCGACTCATCACTCTCTTCCTCATGATCGTCATCAGGGGATTGCCAGTCGCCGCTCTCTTCTGCGCTATCCGCTCCCTCCTGGACTTGCTCCTGGGCTTGTTCCTCGTTCGGCATCGAATATATCTCAGTGTAAACCTGCAAGGCAAGAAGTCAATCAAACATCTGTGTCGCAAAAACAGAATGAAGCACAATCGGTAACAAGGATCAGACCTTGTCCGGCTGGTTCTCGGTGTCGAATGGGTCAAGTCTCCTGGCCCCGGGGGTTACCTTTGTTTCTGGTAATGCTCTTTAGCCGTAGGGCCACCATCTCATCTGGAACCTCCTCTGGGTGGACCCAAGCGGTGTCATTGGAGCCCGAGTACATCCACATCGAGTGGTCACGGGCTTGGAGCGGCTGGATGCGTTGACTGAGAAACACCTCCAGTAAATCCATGCCAGTTACACCCTAACGGACCAACTGGACTACCCTCTCGACCAACATGTCCGTCTCTACTTTCTCCATTGCGGTCACGGTCAGTGAAGAAGGTTGTTGGGCTCGATCGAGGGTAAAAGGAGGAAGATTGGTCGACTGACCGTGGGTCGCAATATCCTGGCAGTAGAACCAGGTCGACTGCCAGCCCCTGAACGACTCAGGAAGTGTCATGGGAGGAAAAGTGCTCCTCTTCCTCATCTGGATCCCTAAACCCCTACACATCTGGATCACGTGCGTCCTCTCGTCACTCGGATTTTCCTTCTTCACGGTCTGGGAGCGCACTGTGAAAATGTGTTTGAAGATACCCCAGTGCGGTTGACAACCCAAGAAGTTTTGACACATATACACGAACGCAACAAGATACGTGATGGTATTGGGAGAGAAGTGGTGAAGCTGAGCATCGAAAAAGTTCAGAAAACCCCATAAGAAAGGATGCGGAGGAAGGGAGAAGCCACGGTCGACATGGGTAGCAAGAAGGACACACTCACCCGACCGCGGCTGAGGTTCTATCTCACCCCCCGGCAGCCTCGCAGCCCTGGCGGCGATCAAACCAGTGGCAGCCAGATCTTCCAGATCTTCTGGCCGGAGGGTAGATCATATCCAGTCTCCCTGAATCCAACCCAGCGGCAGCCCGGACCTCGACGACGACCCCCAATTCATCTTCTTGCCCTTCGTCATCGCTGTCGCCTTTTTTGCGCGCTCCAGCGCCGCCGTCTTGTCCTTCACCATGGTGGCGGGCTATGCACTAGTGATGTCTACTACAAAACCTTCTTCTTGTAGACGTTGTTGGGCCTCCAAGTGCATAGGTTTGTAGGACAGTAGAAAATTTCCCTCAAGTGGATGACCTAAGGTTTATCAATCAAGTGGTCTCTCTCAAGCAACCCTGCAACCAAATAACAAAGAGTCTCTTGTGTCCCCAACACACCAAATACAATGGTAAATTGTATAGGTGCACTAGTTCGGCGAAGAGATGGTGATACACGTGCAATATGGATGGTAGATATAGGTTTTTGTAATCTGAAAATATAAAAACAGCAAGGTAACTAATGATAAAAGTGAGCACAAACGGTATTGCAATGCTAGGAAACAAGGCCTAGGGTTCATACTTTCACTAGTGCAAGTTCTCTCAACAATAATAACATAACTGGATCATATAACTATCCCTCAGCATGCAACAAAGAGTCACTCCAAAGTCACTAATAGCGGAGAACAAATGAAGAGATTATTGTAGGGTACGAAACCACCTCAAAGTTATCCTTTCGGATCAATCTATTCAAGAGTTCGTAGTAAAATAACACAAAGCTATTCTTTCCGTTCGATTTATCATAGAGTTCGTACTAGAATAACACCTTAAGACACAAATCAACCAAAACCCTAATGTCACCTAGATACTCCAATGTCACCTCAAGTATCCGTGGGCATGATTATACGATATGCACCACACAATCTCAGATTCATCTATTCAACCAACACAAAGTACTTCAAAGAGTGCCCCAAAGTTTCTACCGGAGAGTCAAGACGAAAACGTGTGCCAACCCCTATGCATAAGTTCATTGAACCTGCAAGTTGATCACCAAAACATACATCAAGTAGATCACATGAATATCCCATTGTCACCACAGATAAGCATGACAAGACATACATCAAGTGTTCTCAAGTCCTTAAAGACTCAATCCGACAAGACAACTTCAAAGGGAAAACTCAATCCATTACAAGAGAGCATAGGGGGAGAAACATCATAAGATCAACCTATAATAGCAAAGCTCGTGATACATCAAGATCGTAACACCTCAAGAACACGAGAGAGAGAGATCAAACACATAGATACTGGTACATACCCTCAGCCCCGAGGGTGAACTACTCCCTCCTCATCATGGAGAGTGCCGGGATGATGAAGAAGGCCACCGGTGAGGGATCCCCCTCCGACAGGGTGCCAAAACAGGGTCCTGATTGGTTTTTGGTGGCTACAAAGGCTTGCGACGGCAGAACTCCCGATCTATTGTGCTCCTCGATGTTTTTAGGGTATATGGACATATATAGGCGAAAGAAGTCGGTCAGGGGAGCCACGAAGGGACCATGAGGGTGGGGGCGCTCCTAGGGGGGTAGGGCGCGCCTCCCTGCCTCGTGGCTTCCTCGTTGCTTCCCTTACGTGCACTCCAAGTCCCCTGGATTGCTTCCGTTCCAAAAATAACTCTCCTGAAGGTTCCATTCCGTTTGGACTCCGTTTGATATTCCTTTTCTTCGAAACACTGAAATAGGCAAGAAAACAACAATTTGGGCTGGGCCTCCGGTTAGTAGGTTAGTCCCAAAAATGATATATAAGTGTAAATTAAAGCCCATAAACATCCAAAACAGGTAAAATAATAGCATGGAGCAATCAAAAATTATAGATACGTTGGAGACGTATCAACTAGCGGAGTGGCGGCGTCGAGGGCGAAAGAGGATGCGGTGGAGAGGCAGAGGAAGAAGAAGGGGAATGGGAGCTGATAACCCGCAAGTATACGGTATAGTTGTAGCCTCTTTCGATAAGTAAGAGTGTCGAACCCAACGAGGAGCTAAAGGTAGAACAAATGCTCTCTCAAGTCCTATCGTCCACTGATACGACTCTACGCATGCTTGACGTTCGCTTTACCTAGATGAAGTATGAAACTAGAAATAATTTGTAGGTGTGATAGGATAGGTTTGCAAGATAATAAAGAACACGTAAATAAAGTAAATATAGCGAGTGTGGAAAAGTTGTGGTAGGAGTTGTGAAATTGTCCCTAAACAATTGACTACTTTACTAGACTGATAGCAAGTTTTATGTGGGAGAGGTATAAGCTAACATACTTTATCTTCTTGGATCATATGCACTTCCGATTGGAACTCTAGAAAGCGTCCGCAACTACTAAAGATTCATTAAGGTAAAACCCAACCATAGCATTAAAGCATCAAGTCCCCTTTTATCCCGTACGCAACAATCCCCTTACTCGGGTTTATGCTTCTGTCACTCAAGCAACCCACCATAAAAGAATCATGAACGTATTGCAACACGCTACAGCGGGAATCCCTCACGCTTGTGCGACACGGAGGGCACAATAGGACAGCAACATAACCACAAGCAAATTAAATCAATCATAGCAATTCATCAACCACCAATAGGACAACGAAAATCTACTCAGACATCATAGGATGGCAACACATCATCGGATAATAATATGAAGCATAAAGCACCTGTTCAAGTAGAGGGTACAGCGGGTTGTGGGAGAGTGGACCGCTGATTATAGATGGGGGAAGGTGATGGAGATGTTGGTGAAGATGATGGAGGTGTTGGTGAAGATCGCGGTGATGATGATGGCCCCCGGCGGCGTTTCGGCAGCACCGGAAGCAAGGGGGAGAGAGCCCCCCTTCTTCTTCTTCTTCCTTGACCTTCTCCCTAGATGGGAGAAGGGTTTCCCCTCTGGTTCTTGGATCCCATGGCGTGGGAGGGGCAAGAGCCCCTCCGAGATTGGATCTATCTCTCTGTTTCTGCGTTCTCAGATTATGCCCCTTCACCGTTTCTTTTATATCCGGAGATCCGTAACTCCGATTGGGGTGAATCTTTCGCCCAGATCTTTCTTATAAAATTAGCTTTCTTGCGGCAAAAGAAGAGCATCAACCACCTTACGGGTGGCCCAGGAGAGTCCAGGGTGCGCCCCCTATCTCCTGGCCCCCTTGGGCACTGTCTCGCGTTGATTTTACTTCCCAAAAATCATAAACATTCCAAAATAATTCTCCGTCCGTTTTTATCCCGTTCGGACTCCGTTTGATATGGAGTTTCTGCGAAACATAAAACATGCAACAGACAGGAACTGGCACTGGGCACTTGATCAATATGTTAGTCCCAAAAAATAGTATAAAAAGTTGCCAAAAGTATATGAAAGTGGAAGAATATTGGCATGGAACAATCGAAAATTATAGATACGATGGATACATATCAGCATCCACAAGCTTAATTCCTGCTTGTCCTCGAGTAGGTAAATGATAAAAAGAAAACTTTTGATGTGGAATGCTACCTAGCATAATCTTGATCATATGTCTAATCGTGGCATGAATATTAAGACACGAGTGATTCAAAGCAATAGTCTATCATTTGACATAAAAACAATAATACTTCGAGCGTACCAATAAAGCAATCATGTCTTTTCAAAACAACATGGCCAAAGAAAGTTATCCCTACAAAATCATATATTCTGGCTGTTGCTCTATCTTCATCACACAAAGTATTTAATCATGCACAACCCCGATGACAAGCGAAGCAATTGTTTCATACTTTAATAATCTCAAACTTTTTCAACTTTCACGCAATACATGAGCGTGAGCCATGGATATAGCACTATAGGTGGAATAGAATATGATGGTGGAGGTTATGTGGAGAAGACAAAAAAGGAGAAAGTCTCACATCGACGCGGCTAATCAATGGGCTATGGATATGCCCATCAATTGATATCAATGCAAGGAGTATGGATTCCCATGCAACGGATGCACTAAGAGCTATAAGTGTATGAAAGCTCAAAGCGAAACTAAGCGGGTGTGCATCCAACTTGCTTTCTCATGAAGACCTCGGACATTTGAGGAAGCCCGTCATCAGAATATACAAGCCAAGTTCTTTAATGAAAATTCCCACTAGTATATGAAAGTGAAAGCATAGGAGACTCTCTCTATGAAGAACATGGTGCTACTTTGAAGCACAAGTGTGGTAAAAGGATATTAGCATTGCCCCTTCTCTCTTTTTCTCTCATTTTTTTTATTTTCTCTTTTTTTTGGTGGGCTTCTTTGGCCTCTTTTATTTTTCATAAAGTCCGGAGTCTCATCTCGACTTGTGGGGGAATCATAGTCTCCTTCATCCTTTCCTCACTGGGGCAATGCTCTAATAATGATGATCATCACACTTTTATTTACTTACAACTCAATATCTGGAACAAAGATATGACTCTATATGGATGCCTCCGGCGGTGTACCAGGATGTGCAATGATCTAGCATAGCAATGACATCAAAAAACGGACAAGCCATGAACATCATGCTAGCTATCTTGCGATCATGCAAAGCAATATGACAATGAATGCTCAAGTCATGAATATGATGATGATGATGAAAGTTGCATGGCAATATATCTCGGAATGGCCATGGAAATGCCATGATAGGTAGGTATGGTGGCTGTTTTGAGGAATATATAAGGAGGCTTATGTGTGATAGAGCATATCGTATCACGGGGTTTGGATGCACCGGCGAAGTTTGCACCAACTCTCAAGGTGAGAAAGGGAAATGCACGGTATCGAAGAGGCTAGCAATGATGGAAGGGTGAGAGTGTGTATAATCCATGGACTCAACATTAGTCATAAAGAACTCATATACTTATTGCAAAAATCTACAAGCCATTGAAAATAAAGTACTACGCGCATGCTCCTAGGGGGATAGATTGGTAGGAAAAGACCATCGCTCGTCCCCGACCACCACTCATAGGGAAGACAATCAATAAATAAAATTGTGCTCCAACTTCATCACAAAGCGGTTCACCATACGTGCATGCTACGGGAATCACAAACCTCAACACAAGTATTTCTACTAATCCACAAACACCCACTAGCATGACTCTAATATCACAATCTTTATATCGCAAAACTATTGCAAGGAATCAAACATATCATATTCAGCGATCTACAAGTTTATGTAGGATTTTATGACTAACCATGTGAATGACCAATTCCTGTCATCTCTCTAAATAGATATAAGTGAAGCAAGAGAGTTCAATTCTTTCTACAAAAGATACTCCCATGCTCTAACAAATATAAGTGCAGCAAAAGAGCATTCTACAAATGGCGGTTTTCTATGTGAAGAGAAACAGGCAATCCAGACTTCAAATGATATAAGTGAAGCGCATGAAGCATTCTATAAAGCCATACTCAAAAGATTTAAGTGAAGTGTAATGAGCATTCTATAAATCAACCAAGGACTATCTCATATCAGCATGGTGCATAGAAGAAAAATGAAAACTAAATGCAAAAGACGCTCCAAGACTTGCACATATCGCACGAACGAAACGAATACGAAAACATATCGATACTTGTTGAAGGAAGAGGGGATGCCTTTCGGGGCATCCCCAAGCTTAGACGCTTGAGTCTCCTTGAATATTTAATTGGGGTGCCTCGGGCATACCCATGCTTGAGCTCTTGCCTCTCTTCCTTTTCCTCATATCGAGACCTCCTCGTTTAGACACTTCATCCACACAAAACTTCAACAGAAAACTCAGTAAGATCCGTTAGTATAATAAAGCAAATCACCACTCTAAGTACTATTGCAAACCAATTCATATTTGTTTTTGCATTCTGTCTACTGTAATATAGCTTTTTCATGGCTTAATCCACTAATAGAAATTGATAGTTTCATCAAAACAAGCAAACTATGCATTAAACCCCGAATCTGTCAAAAACAAAACAGTCTGTAGAAATCTGAACATCCACCAAACTTATGGTAACCCAAAAATTCTACCAAAATTAGTAAAAATAAACAAGTTGTATAGAAAGACATTTCAGATGGAAACAGAACCAATTGACGTTCCAGTTAAAAATGTAAAATCGTGCACTACAGCCAAAGTTTTTGTCCTGCACCGTACAAGCCAACAAGTATCGTAAACATCCTAAAGGCAAACCTTGGCACATTATTTTTATAATACAATGGAATTGTACAAGGGGATAATTATTTTTGTTGAAAAGTTCCTGTAATTAAGATTCGCAATGTTTCCGTGAGCATGAACAAAGTTCAAGGCTAGCTCCCACTTCAACAATGCTTGTCTTTCTCACTTTCACTTTCCTTTTTGAAAAGTTTTTAGGTTCCCCTCTTTATTTTTTTGTTTTTATACTACATAAAAGCACTCAACAGAAATAAATGACTCTCTAAAACTTCCGGGTTGTCTCCCTGGCAGCGCTTTCTTTAAAGCCATTAAGCTAGGCATTTAGTGCTCAAGTAATGAATCCACCCGGATCCCAAGGTATATCAAAGCCAATTTTAATTAACAATGATTTGTAATTTAGTAGTGAGCACAAAGTAACATATATCAAGAAATAACGAAGTCTAACTCTCTTCCTATGCATCGACATGTCATAAAAGAACAATTCATGCACACCAAGTAAAGGCCAATGCATAGTATGAGCAGTTTCTTGCAATTCTATTGTGTTGGAAACATAGAGAGGTGGAGATATAGTTCCTCTCTCATAATAATTGCAAATAGGAGTAGCAAGCACATGCATATTATATCTATCAAAATCATCATGTGCAACGGTAAAAGGCAACCCATGAATATAATCCTTACTAAGCGCAAACTTCTCCGATATAGTGTAGTCGAGAGAATTCAAAAAGATAATAGGACTATCATGCGTGGGTGCAATAGCAACAATTTCATGTTTAACATAAGGAACTATAGCAAGTTCATCTCCATAAGCATAATTCATATTGGCATCTTGGCCACAAGCATAGCAAGCATCATCAAAAAGGGATATTTCAAGAGAATCAACGGGATCATAACAATCATCATAGCAATCATCCTTCGGTAAGCACGAAGGGGAATTAAACAATGTATGAGTTGAAGAGTTAGTCTCATTAGAAGGTGGGCACGGGTGATCAATCCGCTCTTCCTCCTTTTGTTCTTCGCTCTCCTCATCATCTTTTTCATCCAATGAGCTCATAGTTTCATCAATTTCTTCTTCCATAGCTTCCTGCAAAATATTATTCTCCTCTTGGACAGCGGAGACCTTCTCAATAAATGCATTAATATTGTAATTTTATTCATAATTTTCATAGCAATATCTAAGTATAGCAAGATTTTCAGGCCTATAAACACCATCATCATCAAAAGCTTCATACTTTTCAAGCAAATATTCAATTTCATAAGCAGCCTCAAAAGCAACAAATTCTTCTATTTGTTCCACATCATAGTAATCATAGATACCATTAGCATAAGAAGCTATGGTTTCATTATCATTACATTTGCATGAAAAGGGAAGGTGTGGAGCCTTCATCCTAGAGCAACAAGTAATATCATATCTCAAGCATATATCCCGAGCACACCAACGCAACATATTAATTTGATCCCATAATAGTTTCCCTTTTTGTGTCAAGCGATAATCCCTAAAGTATTCACGTTTATCCAACGTGTCTCCCATTATAAAGTTGAGTTGGGTTTTCGCAGGATTATCAAAGTAGTAAAAATATTTCTCACATGATGATCATCGAGGGTTTTAGGAGTTACCCCATCTCCATGAGTAGCAAGTACACCTAATTTTTTTGGTATTTCGTGTTCCATATCCATAAATAAAGATAGAGAACAACTTAGAACAGCAAATGAAAATTACTTAGTGATAAAGCAAACAAGCACACACGAGAATATTCACCCCACGCTATGACTCCCCAGCAACGGCGCCAGAAAAAGGTCTTGATAACCCGCAAGTATACGGATAGTTGTAGCCTCTTTCGATAAGTAAGAGTGTCGAACCCAATGAGGAGCTAAAGGTACAACAAATACTCTCTCAAGTCCTATCGGCCACTGATACGACTCTACGCACGCTTGACGTTCGCTTTACCTAGAACAAGTATGAAACTAGAAGTACTTTGTAGGTGTGATAAGATAGGTTTGCAAGATAATAAAGAACACGTAAATAAAAAGTAGGGGCTGTTTGGATAAAGATGCAATAAAGTACATATAGCGAGTGTGGAAAAGTGGTGGTAGGAGTTGTGAAATTGTCCCTAAGCAATTGACTACTTTACTAGACTGATAGCAAGTTTTATGTGGGAGAGGCATAAGCTAACATACTTTCTCTTCTTGGATCATATGCACTTATGATTGGAACTCTAGCAAGCGTCTGCAACTACTAAAGGTTCATTAAGGTAAAACCCAACCATAGCATTAAAGCATCAAGTCCCCTTTTATCCCGTACGCAACAATCCCCTTACTCGGGTTTATGCTTCTGTCACTCAAGCAACCCACCATAAAAGAATCATGAACATATTGCAACACGCTACAGCGGGAATCCCTCACGCTTGCACGACACGGGGGACACAATAGGACAGCAACATAACCACAAGCAAATTAAATCAATCATAGCAATTCATCGACCACCAATAGGACAACGAGAATCTACTCAGACATCATAGGATGGCAACACATCATTGGATAATAATATGAAGCATAAAGCACCATGTTCAGGAAGAGGGTACAGCGGGTTGCGGGAGAGTGGACCACTGAATATAGATGGGGGAAGGTGATGGAGATGTTGGTGAAGATGATGGAGGTGTTGGTGAAGATCGCGGTGATGATGATGGCCCCCGGCGGCGTTCCGGCGCCACCGGAAGCAAGGGGGAGAGAGCCCCCCTTCTTCTTATTCTTCCTTGACCTTCTCCCTAGATGCGAGAATGGTTTCCCCTCTGGTCCTTTGCTCCCATGGCGTGGGAGGGGCGAGAGCCCCTCCGAGATTGGATCTATCTCTCTGTTTCTGCGTTCTCAGATTCCGCCCCTTCACCGTTTCTTTATATGTGGAGATCTGTAACTCCGATTGGGGTGAATCTTTCGCCCAGATCTTTCTCATAAAATTAGCTTTCTTGCGGCAAAAGAAGAGCATCAACCACCTTACGGGGGGCCCAGGAGATTCCAGGGCGCGCCTGCCTCCCAGGGGCGCGTCCCCCTATCTCCTGGCCCCCTCGGGCACCGTCTCGCGTTGATTTTACTTCCCAAAAATCATAAATATTCCAAAACAATTCTCCGTCTTTTTTTATCCCGTTTGGACTCCGTTTGATATGGGGTTTCTGCAAAACATAAAACATGCAACAGACAGGAACTGGCACTGGGCACTTGATCAATATGTTAGTCCCAAAAAATAGTATAAAAAGTTGTCAAAAGTATATGAAAGTGGAAGAATATTGGCATGGAACAATCAAAAATTATAGATACAACGGAGACGTATCAGAGCGCACAGTGCATATGCCTTGGTCTCGACGCCTTTTAAGGGCCTATTTCCGAGTGGCTGACGCGTGGGCCCGAGCGATCCTGTCAAATCCCGCAACAGTCGTGCACCGGATATATGGCAAAAAAGGTGGCGCAGAAATTGAGGCGTCCCTGTCTATCCGTCCCGTTTACTACGGTGCGCTCCGCCTTGCACGCTTCCCCAAATTTTCGAATCCCGTGAGATCCGGGATCCGCAGTAACCAATCGCGCTGAAGATTTCGCGTCATAGCAACACTCGAAGAGTGCCAGTGTAAGTTCACTCGACAACCTCTGAATCAATCAAGGCGACTGAAATGAAGCCGAAGTTTCAGCATGGACCTCAAATCCAGTATGAATGCTTCTGAAGCACAAGAGTCTAGGCAGGACCAACTTCAACCTTCTTTCCACTCGGACCTTGATACGTCTCCATCATCTATAATTTTTGATTGTTCCATGCCAATATTATTCAACTTTCATATACTTTTGGCAACTTTTTATACTATTTTTGGTACTAACATATTGATCTAGTGCCCAGTGCCAGTTCCTGTTTGTTGCATGTTTTATGTTTCGCAGAAACCTAATATCAAACGGAGTCCAAACGGGATAAAAACGGACGGAGATCATTTTTGGAATATTTTTGATTTTTGGGAAGAAAAACCAACACGAGACGGTGCCCGAGGGGGCCACGAGGCAGGGGGCGCGCCCCTGGCCCTCATGGGAACCCCATAAGGCAGTTGACGCTCTTCTTTTGCCGCAAGAAAGCTAATTTTCGGAGAAAAATCAGGGCGAAGGTTTCAACCCAATTGGAGTTACGGATCTCCGGATATAAAAGAAACGGCGAAAGGGTAGAATCAGAGAACGCAGAAATAGAGAGAGACGGAGAGATAGATCCAATCTCGGAGGGGCTCTCGCCCCTCCCATGCCATGGGAGCCAAGGACCAGAGGGAAAACCCTTCTCCCATTTAGGGAGAAGGTAAAGGAAGAAGAAGAAGAAGGAGGTCTCTCTCCCCCTTGCTTCCGGTGGCGCCGGAACGCTGCCGAGGGCCATCATCATCACCGCGATCTACACCAACAACTTCACCACCCTCATCACCAACTCTTCCCCCCTCTATGCAGCGGTGTAACCTCTCTTTTACCCGCTGTAATCTCTACTTAAACATGGTGCTCAACGCTATATATTATTTCCCAATGATGTATGGCTATCTTATGATGTTTGAGTAGATCCGTTTTGTCCTATGGGTTAATTGATGATCGTGATTGGTTTGAGTTGCATGTTTTATTATTGGTGCTGTCCTATGGTGCTCTCTGTGTCGTGCAAGCGTGAGGGATCCCCGCTGTAGGGTTTGCAATATGTTCATGATTTGCTTATGGTGGGTGGCGTGAGTGATAGAAGCACAGACCCAAGTAAGTAGGTTGTTTGCGTATAGGATAAAGGGGACTTGATGCTTTAATGATATGGTTGGGTTTTACCTTAATGATCTTTAGTAGTTGCGGATGCTTGCTGGAGTTCCAATCATAAGTGCATATGATCCAAGAAGAGAAAGTATGTTAGCTTATGTCTCTCCCTCAAATAAAATTGCAATAGTGATTACCGGTCTAGTTATTGATTGCCTAGGGACAAATAACTTTCTCATGACAACAAGCTCTCTACTAAAACTAACTTTATTGCTTCTTTATCTAAACAGCCCCTAGTTTATATTTACATGCTCTTTATATTCTTGCAAACCTATCCTATCACACCTACAAAGTACTTTTAGTTTCATACTTGTTCGAGGTAAAGCGAACACTAAGCATGTGTAGAGTCGTATCAGTGGCAGATAGGACTTGAGAGAATATTTGTTCTACCTTTAGCTCCTCGTTGGGTTCGACACTCTTACACTACAAAAAATACACTTCCCTGATGATACGTGTTTGTGACAGTAGGTCGCGTTTTTTGTCATGCATGTACATCCATGACAAATTTACGACAGAATCAAGATAGTCATACTTGTGCTGTCGTAGAAGTGTTCCATGACATTACCAAAATTATCATCACGGAAGTGTCCACTTCCATGACGATAAATCGCGCGTCACAGAAGTGCTTTCGTCAAGGGTGACCGACACGTGGCATCCACCGTAACGGAATGCTGTTAAGCTATCGGGTCGGGTTTTGGATCCGATAACCCATTAACAGCCCCGACCAATGGGAAATTTCCACGTGTAAAATTCTTATTGGCCGGACGAACACGTGTCAGCTCGTCAGTGGGTCAGATAGGAGCCTATGATATGTGGACACGTGCCACGGCCCACCACTGGCCCATTTAGCTTACAAAGCCGGCCCGTTTAACTTGGTCAAAAGTTAACGGGCTGGCCCATGAAAAGCATGTTAACGGTCTCTTCGCAAATAGCCCATTTTACGACCCATTAGGCACTAAAGGAAATCGGCCCAACAACGTCATGTGGCCGTCGAATATAACAACAACCCATTTCACTTTCCGCCCATGTATGGCCCACGACGTCTTTCGCCTCATATGAGGCCTTCGTATCTTTCGGCCCTTTACAGGCCCACGATGACTCTAGCCCATAATGAACAGTAATTTTCTTTGTACCCATTAACAGCCCGTGATTTACATGGGCCATTTCCAGCCTGTGTTAGCTTTCAGCCTATTGACGGCCCATACGTTCTTGGGCTCCTTTTCGGCCCTTGATTACTTCCGTCCCGTTACTGGCATGTTCCCCTAATGGGCCAAATTAGGCCCATGGCAAGAGTTGTCCCATTACTGGCATGTTCCCCAAATGGGCCAAATTCGGCCCATGGCAAGAGTCAGCCCATTACTTGCCTGTTACCCTAATGGGCCAAATTCGGCCCGTGGCAAGAGTCGGCCCGTTTCTGGCCAGCCAGTCCTATATTCTGGCCCATTAACAACCCGTTATGCCTATGACAGAATTAAGCTTTTGCTGTCCTACGGCCTGTTAATGGCCTGTTACCGTGCTGGGCCAATACCAATTACGCATGATTACGGCCCATGTAGACCCATTTATCCGATGGCCCTAGGCCCATTTATCGACGGCCTGAGGTCCATCGATTACAGGCCCATTTATTGACGGCCCGTATGAGACCCATGGATCCTACGGCCCGTATATGGCCCATGGGTAGTTGCGGCCACTAGCAAACCAGGGAAAAAGAAGACTAGGAAATAAATAAGGCCCAAACTAACTCTAGGCTATTAAGGCGATTGCACAGATTACATCCACTCGGCATCAAAGATCGCCACCAGTGCAAATATAGGGAACACCCTACACTATACAAAAATGGCTTGCTATTTTCTTCAGCCGGTGGCTGCACGTTAAGAATAAATTTTGTATCACACCAAAACAAATTACAACTATATAACTAAAGGAAGGTTGGCAAAACTTAACAGTCTAGTAGATAAATGCACCACCAGAAGTTCAGAAGCTCGGTTCATTTGACCTGAATGTTACGTTTTCATGCTGTATTGTCCGATGGAACACCATAACCCTCGCCTTCATTTCCCCTAGGCTCGTGAACAACATAGCAAATGTCTGATAGTCTGGTTTCAAAACCATGCATATCTTGACGACATTGAGCAATGTTTCTCCTTGTTTCACAAAGGGCCTCTGTTAGGGAATGGACTTGTGTCTGGAGCGCAGATACAACATTGCTTTGAGCTTGCATATCTTGATCATGAGGCAGTTTGGACGATATTGCCTTAACAACCAACCCAGTATTACGCAGGAACGTGCTTTTGGCACTGTTAGTGGACAGGTACTGACCCACTGCAGCAAGAGCTGACATTGCGGTTATAGTTGCCTCGCCACCTTCAGAAGGTGGCGGTTCCACCATTTTTTCCATAGCTCACTGAAAAGTTGAGGTTTTACATTAGTAGTACCAGAACAGAAGATATTAAGGAGGCAACAAAACCAAACAAAATAGCTTTGGTCTATATACAGAACTTATTCTAGTGAACCCATGTAAAATATTAGTTGTATTTTATTGCAAAGTACATAATAAAACTAGGTTCCAAACATTTGACCATGTACCATCGCTAATGTATTGTCTATTTCTTCACATTGTATCGAGGGCTAAGGATAAAGAGACGAAGTTTATAATATGGTAAGCATAGTATGACATCATTCATATCACAAAACAACTGAGAACAGACAAACAGGCAATTGTAACGTTGTGTGGGCAAGGCCAGCACGGAACTAGATTACGGGTTAAGATCAAAGGAACATCACTCCTCCCTTTTAAATCTTGTAAGGTGCAATGATACGCTAAGACAATTGTGTACAAAATTGAAAAGAGTAATAGACATTGGCTGCAAACCATGCAGTTCAAGGCACAAGTCAGAGTAAGTAGTAGTTAAAAGGCATGAGGATTAAGGACTTACAACAGCGGCTTTGACTGGTGTAGTCATGCCCTTCTTCTTGCTGGTGTGACAGTCCTTGAAGATTTCCACAACATTTGGTTCAGGTACTTTTTGGTCCTTGCGGGCTTTCCTCTGCATTTCGAACAAGTCAATATAGATCTGATAATATGGTACAACGAAAAGAGTGAAACAACAGCTAATTACAAGAGCCTCGCAGTGTGCAATATAGCTACGAGATCCTGTCGTCTGTTGGAATTTCACTTTCGTACGGTTGGCCTTGTTCTTTGAACAGTTCACCTACAAGAAGATAGATTTGTGTGGCACATGCGTCAATAGGACTTCAACATGTGATCTGATCACATATATATATAATGTACCTGATACTTCGGATCAGACCAGTGTTTAACAAGGCCCTTCCAGTCTTCATCCGATATATTTTCCACTGGAGATGTTTGGGAAAGTTCACTGTTAGCCTTGCCTTCAAAGTGAGTTTTCCTCAAGTTATACCGATACTGTCGCAGAGCAGACTTGAAAACATGGGTGCAAGCTTGTCTGGTTGCATCATCTTGGCTATCCAACTTGAACCTCATCTGTTGAAAATTATGGGAGTCTCATTATCAGCAACCTAGAAAGTATGGGACAGAGCAAGACGATATTACTAGTTTCCATACATAACCATACTTACAGATAAATGGTCGAGGAAGGTGTTGAACTGGGTTTCGTCTTTGTCATTCCTGTACTGAATCCATGTTGGGAGGATACGTACATGACACCTAACGGCAACCGCTGCCTCTGATACTAACTTGGCTGACTCTGTAGCATCATGTGGCCTTTTTAAACCTCCCTCAAAATGGATCTCCATTCTTCCTCCTCTAGATTTAGTTAACCTATCGAGCATTATCCCTGATGTTTGTTTCCTCTTGCGCCTAGGTGCTAGTCCAACAACAAACATTGGAAGTGTTAGTGTACATCAAACTGTGAGACTATATATGAAGAAGCATGCAACTGTAACTTGACTCCAACAACTACCTACTTGCTGTTGAATCTCACAAGGTTCATCTGATATTGCCAACTCGTCTTGTGTCAAGAGTGCTTGGGAAGTAGTGTAAGGTGGCAAGGGAGCTTGGGAACGTGCTGCTAGCATAGTTGACGCACGAGTATGTCGTGCAGCTGGTAGTACTGTGGTAGGTGTTGCAAGAACTAGGGTTGTCTCTGCTTGTTTGGTGGCAGCTATTTGTTTTTGTTTGGCTTTTTTTGCAGTTCATGTAGCATGGGATGCCATGTTTGTAGAATTTTCCGCTAGACTTTCACCTTCTATTGCACCATCAGTACCGGCAAAATTTGGAGGATTCATCCGCTTCTCATTCCCTGCCATTCTCTGTTTCTTCCTCTTTCTCTGTGCCATGTTAAGTCAAGCCGACAAGAAAAACGAATAAAATTTAGTTCTTCAGAACAAATTGATGCGTGATGCATACGAATAAAACTTTGATGTTAGACAACCACATCATAGGAGGATGTAATATGTATGAAAAACAGGACGGAAGAGATAACCAGATCTAAGATGTGTAAACTAAGAAGAAGAAGAAGAAGACATTTCACCAAATTAGAAGCAATGCAATGGAAGGTAGACACCATATGAAAGATGCTACAAATATCGCTCTGCCAAGTTAACAGTGTCTCAGCATAAATTGTGTTTAAACAAATGTGAAGCAGTACAAGAAATAAATCATATGCAAGATGCAAACAACATCACACTACCATGTTAGATGTCTCTCGTCATTAGTGCCATTGCATATTCACGGCATTTCATATTCATAGCTTATGATGTGTAAACTAAGGAGAAGGAATTTCAACAAAGTAGAAGCAATGAAAGCTAGACACCATATGAAAGATGCAAATAATATCACTCTACCAAGTTAAAACTGTCTCGTCATAAGTGCCATTTCAACAAATTAGTAGTACAAGCTAGAAAAGAATGTGAGATGTAACCTATATCACACTACGAAGTCAAACATGTCTTATGATAAGTGATTGTTGCAGGTTACACAACAGTAGTAATTTGATGTAAGAACATTGTGTGATAGACAGATATTGTATGTTCTAGAAACAGGAACACGTGTCTTATTCAAGTATAATGTGTAAAGTAAGCAGATGGAATTCAACAAAATTAGAAGCAATACAAGCTAGACATCACACATAACATGCAACCACATATAACAGTGCCAAGTTAGAGGGAGCACCAGTGATGCTGCACTAGGGGAGACGTGCTCATCATAAACACAGCTTTGTTGAGTGTCTATGCATGTGTTGTCTTGGAAATCATCTTGGGGGTGTGGAGGAGTAGAAACTGTAGAGGCCCTCCGTTTGGAAGGAGCACCTTTATCCGCTGCCTTGCTAACTTCCTTCCGCTTTATTGATTTTGAATTGTCAAGTAAAACCGACAAGAAAAAGCAATAAAATTCTCTCTTCAGAACTCATTCATGCATGATACTGACAATCACTACTTTGATGTAAGGCAAACACATGATACCAGGATGGAATATGTACGAAAAACAGGACGGCATGGCATGTTCACAACTGTTTGTGTAAACTAAGCAGAAACCATTCCAGCAAATAAGAAGCAATGCAAGCTAGACACCACATGAAAGATGCAACCAATATGACTGCCAAGTTAAAAGCGTCCCATCATAAATGGAATTTCAACAAATTAGAAGCAGCGCATGCTATAAATCATATGAAAGATGCAACTAATATCGCACTGCATATACTAAAGGTGTCTCATCATATTGATTGATGCGGGATACAAAAAAACAATAGTTTTATGTAAGGACATGCTTAATAGACAGATGTACTATGTACTAAATACAGGAAGGCATGTCACATTAACAGGTATAATGTCACATTTACAGGAGTATAAGCTAAGCAGACTAGCACATGCAGTTTAACCAGATTGGAAGAATTACAATCTAGACACCATATGCAACATGCAACCACATATCATGCTGCCAAGTTAGAGCAAGCACCTGCAATGCTAGTGTAGGGGAAATGTTGTAATCAACTATAGAGCTACGTTCACTATCTTCATCTAGCATTTCTGTTTCTTGAGAATCATGTCGGGAGGCTGACGCCGCATTCTTTAAATGAGGAGTAGTCCCCTTGCCTGCCTGCCTCGTCATAAGTGATTGATGAGGGATCCACAAGAACATTAGTTTGATGTAAGAACATGGTTAATACACAGATGTACTAGTATGTACCAAAAACAGAAAGGCATGTCATATTCAAAGGTATAATGTGTAAGCTAAGCAGATGCAATTTAACCAAATTGGAAGCAATACAAGCTAGACATCCGGCTGGAGTGGTGAACATGATCATCTAGGACCTGAGAGCCTGGTGGGAGGCGGGCTGCTTCGCCACCATCGCGGCTTTTTAGTTGGCTTCCAGGTGATGCCTGTCTTTGCTGGGCTTGTCACTGGCTCGACTAGTGCCCTGACTAGCTATTTGTCTTCTGGTGCTCATGGGATGGTGGTTCATGTAAAAAATATCTTTCCTTATCTTAATAAAGACCGACTTCGGCCTTTCGAATACAAGCTAGACACCAACATGCAACCACATATGACACCGCGAAGTTAAAGCAAGCACCTGGGATGGTGGTTCATTGCGAACAAGGTCATCAACTACAGAGCTACGTTTACCATCTCCATCTGCTGACACTGCACCCTTTATAGCGTTGTAACGTGTCTTGCCTACCCGTATACCAAGCTGGAGCGACTTCTCTCTTTTCTTTGCTGCTTCTCTTTCGGCAGGAGAGTCTGAAATACCCTTGCATAAAAACATAATAGTGAGAGTATGGGTGAAGTGTGTGCAGAACTAGTGCACTGTAAAAGTAGCAGATAGCAGGTGGCTTAAAAATAAATGATAGGAGACATATGATAGCTCTACAACATTGCATGGCAAAAAAAATTAGATTCTACTCCATATGATTTTGTAATACATGAGCACAGGAAATGCAGGTACTCCTCCAGCACACCACCACATGTGGTCATATCTAAGATAACAGTCGACTGAAAATAAATAGGTCCGTCGATTTTTTTTAATGAACCGTCCGATCTATAAGGAATGGGCAGATGGCCTTCGTCTACCTCCCGCCAGTCACTGTTGACGATCTTTCATGAACCGCCAGCGACCACCGGCCCAGACCAGTGCCTCCGCCGCCCCGCCCTCCCATCGACCTTACACCACCGCCGTGCTTGGCAGCGCCCCCAAGCCATCCCTTTAATCCTGGCCGACCTCCAGATCGGGCGCCAGTAGCTCTAGGCCGCAGACGCCCCTAAGATAAACACCAAGGTGCTGCTTCCCCGGTGTAATAGTCGTACTAGCACCTGTTACGCCGGGGAATGCTTCTGTTAATTGGGAATCAACTGGCCAGAAATTGAAATTCAGGGGGGCGATGGACCTCTAGCTAAGGTGAAATAGTATATGAGGAGAAACCTTGTGCATCGCGAGTTACTAGGAACATTTAGTATCAAGAAGAAGCGGTCAACTAGTGTCTTCTGTGGGATGAATACCGTGCAAGTAGAGACGTAAGATTTGCACGAATAAGGGAAGAGGAGTACCTTCTTCGGTTGCCGGTGTGGTCACCTCCACATGTCGCACCGATCTTCTTGTTTTTACCGGGGAAACCGATGTTCTGGAGGGTGCAGGCTTGGACGAACCCATGGCCAAATTGTTAACTGTGTTGCCCTGGCTGTATGTCGATGGAGGGGAAGCAGATCCGAGGCGGCGAAGGACGGCGTAGCAGGAACAACTCCGGTGCGGTGGAGGGTGGCGAAGTTGGAACGGCATCGGTGAGGCAAGACGGCGTGGTTGAACTGGCTCGGGTATGGATGGCTCGGCCTTGGCTTCAACTACTAGCCGTGGAGGGCGTTGCGGTTGAGGTTGCGGTGGACGACGACGTCGGGGTATCGGCTCCGGCATGATGGAGGATGGCGGCGGTTGATGGGTGGGATGGGGTGGTGGACGAAGGACGCCGGGGTTTCGCGGCTGGTGGAGAGGTAGTTTTGGCGCCCACGGAGTATGAATGGGGAATCAGACGGGTGGGGGGGGACCATGTTTGGTCTGGGACGCGCTTGTTTTTGGCTTTTTTGAACAGAAGATGGGACGCGCTTGTTTGAAATTTGGGGAAAGTACAAACTTTGCCCCCCTCTTAAATTTCGGACCTACTACGGGTCGGTGGTAGGATGGTAATCCCAGGTGTCCCAAATAGTGGGCAGGAGCGATTTCGGCCGCGCGCATGTGTGCTTAGGCGACCATTGTGTATGAATGTTTTTTGGAGGCGGTTGCGTGGCGTCTAGATGAAGCTACAAACCTACCCCGGTTTAGACCTTTGGGGCGGCCATTGTGTATGAATGTTTTTCGGAGGCGGTTGCGTGGCGTCTAGATGAAGCTACAAACCTACCCCGGTTTAGACCTTTGGACGTCGGGCCGGTATGTTTCACAGGTCGGAGTTATTAGAAAAGTAATTTCCTTGTACTACCAAACATTGGTCTCACGCGGTTTCGGGCGAGTAGAGGCTCTTTTGGCGCTTCGTTCGAAATTTTGAAACACAAGCATTCACGTTTAGAGTACTCTTGAACTATGAGGATTGACCTAAATAGACAACGTTATATTTGACCTTGTATGTTTGAAAACCTCATTAAATTATCCGCTTCCTTTTGAATTTTGACACTTGAAAATCCTATAACTACGATTATTTTGGAATGGAGGAGCTAAATTTGAATCTATTTTGTACACGACTACATATGCTATTATGTACAAAATCAGAGCAAAGATTGGTACCCCCATAGTTTAGGTATGGTTTACAAATGCCATGATATCAAATTCAAATAATTGAATGGACTTCATGTTGAATTCGATTTTTTTAAACCACCTTAGGTTGAATTCAAATGTATACTAGTTCATAGGTAGCTATTTATAAATGTCCATTGTGTAACTTTTGTATGTATAATGTGCTTTACACACACAACATGAACTATACTCACGTTTATATTCGATTGCTAAAGCGATGCATTGTCTGGAGTTCAAAATATAACTATGTGGATCAATTGTGTCGAATAATAACATAGACATGCTCAAATTCGATAGAATCTAGATGTTTGATGGATCAATGACCGCTCCTTACGCGAATTGCAAATATCACGATCCCATCCTAATATTTGGATACAATTTATATCTTTAATCAATGTGTAGAGCAGTCTTTTACGTGTAGTTTCACTCTCCATCGGTGGTCTCTCACACATGCTCACACACTCTCTCCCGAGGTGTCTTTCTCGCACACATTCTCTAGATATAACCCTCCCTCCCTCTCGTAACCATTTACAACTGTTTTCACTAACCTTTATCACAAGCACTTTTCCTCTCGCAAACATACACACGCACAATCCTCATCGACCCTTTCTATATACATGGACCTGCCTACGTGTCTCATGTACGCACATTATCTTTACGCTTGTCTCTCACGCATTATCTCACACCTCTCTTCCTAATCGACGAGTATGATTCTAGCAGAGCATTCTGTAGGATGCCCCTTAAAGTTAGGTTGGATGAATAGTAATATTAGAGATAGAGGGGTTACCTAGGCTTTGTCAGTGGACATAGAGTCCTTCACGATTCTGCTATCTTTGTCTTGTACGACTAGTCATCCATGGGTCTTCCTAAATGTGTCATGGGCCAACCAATGTGGCGCAGGACGGAACCGAACAAAGGGCCTCACCTCGACCCACCGGACCTCACGCAGTGACACACCCTCTGCCCCCACGTCTCATTATCTTCTCACACCCACACATACCAACACAAACACCACACACAGAAAAATTCTCCTGGTGCCTCTATTCCCTCCCCCCTTGCATATACACACTCAAGGGAATGGAATCTCTTGTCGTGACATCATATTCGTCTCTCTCTCTCTAGACCACCCTCATTTCTCATGCTATCTCTCCCAGACCCCCCCCCCCGTCGGCCCCTCTATCCATGCCTCTCTCGAATACATAATACACACACATACCTCTCTAGGCCCCGCCAAATGCATCAACTACACATTCACACATGTTACATCACGTACCCCATTGATCTAAAAAGCCCTCTCTTCACGTTTATTTTGCATACAACATTCCTTTTGAATAAAGTGTGGCCAAAAAATTATTTTAGAGTTTCTACATATATACAACATTACAAAGTTATATGGAGGAGTATGAACGCTAATATGCATTGCATTGTGCACACAATGATATTTATTCCGCACTGTGAATTTGTATATTTTTATATAATATACAAAGTTAGTCATAATAAAGAGAAACGAAGAGCATCTCTCTCTCCATCGCATACCCCCCCTGTACGCCCCTTTCACGTATGCACACAAAACTATCTCCATGTCCTCTAAAAGTAAGCCCCCAGAAAATTCACGCGTGTTTCATCTTTCTCTCGTGATATATGCAATGACGATCATTGTATTTGAAGTGAAAGCACGATACATACATTGGACTTCATAATCCACTCATTATGGTCACCGTTTATGTTTTGTGGTTATTATACAGTCACGGGCTCACCGTACAACTTTGTATTTGCTCATGACATGACTAGTTGACCAGTTGAACGCTCCACATGGCACCTGATCTAGTGTTGCATCACATTATCTCACTAACATCGTGCCCACCTGTCGACTTGTATCTACTCTACATCTACACTATTATAAAATACACTCTTATAAAAACAGAGTTGGTGATGATGGTGTGCCTGCCATCCTGCAATATAGGCCGTCCGATTTATATCTGACAGATAGGAAAGAAACTATGGCAGTTTTGCAAAAAGGTACCCACACACCTCTCCACATTTGCAAATAAGGCCTTCCCTCGTTCATCCTTTTCTCTCACAAGATAAACAAGTCATACAAATGCATCTTGATGTTACGTGTAACGCATGGGCATCTTGCTAGTAAGAATGAAAACAAACGACAAAAAATATTTTGACGGTGGTGCGAAGTCATGACCGCGGGCACAGCGGACAAGGTGGCCTTGTATTGGTATGCTGAGCCGTCTGTTTTAACACACAGGAGCTGGTGTTGTGATTATACACACACGCACGCATGCACACGAACTCCATCCACGCAACACTCACACAAACACATGCACCCATGCACGCACGCAACACTCACACGTACACACGCAGCCACGCACGCACGCAACACTCACCCGCACACACGCACGCATGCATGCACACACCAGTACACCACACGACCAACACACACTCTCACGCTCAAGTGCTTAACCTACACGTGCATGCGCACACATCAGGCCCTGACAGACACATACACAACCAGGTGATTCCCGCGCACAGGTTGGAGCCGTGTCGCGCCTGCGTAAATTTGTGTTTATCTGACCTTTTCCCTATGCGAACTGACAGGTGGGACCCACAAGGAACATGGTCAATTTAACTAGTCAACATGGCGCCACGCATACTATTTGGCCGGTCAACAGAGTGCAATCCGATCCTGAACTGTGAGAAAGTGACCGGATAATCACCGCAAAATGTATATAGTGACTGTAATCAGCTTATTCTGAAGTTCGGTGACCGTACTACACTTTTCTCTCTGTAGGCCCTCCAGAACTACATCTCTACACGTTCTCGCATGTTACATCTAACAACTATGCAATACAGCACTACTACTACAATCTAACACAATAAATCATGTGTGTTTTTAGTTTTACTAGATATCATATTGTTACTTATAATTATTCAGTTCGCATACATTAAAATTGCCTTTGAAATGTATGGCCAGTATCATCTACCGCGTGGGAAAAATCCCGCCCTTTCCTGTTTAATCGGGTTTGTATCGATGGATCATGCGAAACAACAAAATTATAGTACTATATAGTACAAGTGACAGTTCACTAGGCCGTCGTGTCGTCTACTCCTCCGTCGTAAGAGTGGAGCACTCGCTTTCATAAATCTTCTAGTCCCTTTCGCCTACATGTGGGACATCAAGCTACTGGGTCCACGTGCCATACCGGAATACAGTGCAGAGCAGCCGGGGTGAAGCACCCCAGTCATGGCGCCGGCATAGTAATGAGCAATGAGGCGTCTAATCACAAAGCTGCACCTTTCCCGCAGTTAAGTTGGAGGGACGAAGTAATAATGCTAAAAAAAGAAGCTGGAGGGACGAAGCAACCATCATTTCACTCGTTGCTGAATCCGCTTCTCCCTTATCTTCTTCAACTTAACCACGTGTTGCTTCTGCCGTTGTTCTGCCTCATGTGGGACGCGGATCAACTTGGTCGCTTCTCCCTCATCTTCTTCAACTTAACCACGTGTTGCTTCTGCCATTGTTCTGCCTCATGTGGGACGCAGATCAGCTTGGTAAAGCACTGACACGTGGGACCGCATGTTAGCAAACCGCCAGGACAACGTCCTCCGAAAATAAGAAACCTCCCCCACCATCCGCGCGGCAAAATCACCTCCTTTTTACTAATCTTTGATTCTATAATTTTTTAGATCAATATAATTGAGATTTGTATAGATAGCACACAGGAGCAAAACCAAGTGGTACGGTTAAGGGCATCCACAATGTGTAGCTAAATGTGAAAATAGCTTTTGGCATCGTGGGAACCATTGTGGAAGGCGTTGCCAAAGCCGAAAAGATGGAACCGAAGCTCCCTGATTGATTGATTGAAGGAATAGAAAAATGAAACGTCTCTCCTCTTTCTCCCATGCTTGGACGCATGTAGGAGTAGTAAAGTATAGAGCACAGAGTCTACTCCCCTGTTCCTTCTATCACAAATCACAAAGCAGTGAGGCGTCAAATAAGGCGGTTGTCTCGACTTGCAAATAAGGCGGTTGTCTCGACTTGCAGGCGGCACTTGCGAACAACTTACCGTGGTCTCCCTCAATGGTGTTCTCCGTCGAACGCACTTTGCCAAACCACAAAAAAAGTCATCGACGTCACTGCAATGGGCAAGGAATTCAAATATAGTTACTACCTCCATTTTTTTGTACAGAAGGCCAGTATATCAAAATTACAATTTGCAAAGGGCCACTTACACTAATCGAGGCAAAATTGATGGGGTTAGCAACCAAGGACATTAATATCCCCTGCATGCATGCGGAAGTGAGAAGGTTCGTTTGCATGGCGCTGCATTAATCAAGCGATGAGGAGTGAGATGGTAAGCTCTTTGGTCTTTCGAGAAAAAAATACGCATTAATTGACACGTGAAACGAGGATTTGTATCGAAGGAAAACCCCGCTTTTCTTTCTTAACACTAGTACTCCTAGTACGTACTACCTCTGTCCTGTTTTATAGGCCCCTTTTATAGTTTGTGCCAAATTTTGACTCAAGATTTAACTAACAAAATGTTAATGCATGTCAAGAAAAATTATCTCATTGGATTCGTATTTGAACATAGTTTTGAAAAATATAATGTTTGGTGACATGCGTGAACATTTTCTTAGTTTAATCAATGGTCAAAATTTGGCACGAAATACAATGGGGACCAATAAACCCGGACAGAGGTAGTACGTACTTATCCTGTTTGGGTCTAGGCCTTGCATTGCCAAACTTCGCCACACATTTTTGCCAAGCTTGCCTAAAGTTTTCAAAATGAGAAGGAGGTACACTTGCGCACGGCTGTCGTGGTCGCACCGCACCCTCACACGGTCGCTCCTGCACGCCGCAATCACACCGCACCCTCACACTTCGCTCCTGCACGCTGCAAACCCAACCAAGGGAACGCACCCTCACTTACACGTGCTGTCACATGTGAACAAACCAAACTCAGCCATCCTATCGCTGACACATAATTTTCGTTCGTAGAGTATGTTTATCCAACCGGAGTATCCGTATGGCCCGTGCGGTGGTCTGTTGGGGAAGAAGAAGAGGTGAGGAAGAAGGAAAGAAGGGTTAGGAGATGTAGGATATTCATCCAACCGCCTGAAATGGTAGACTCAGGCGACTTGCATAACAAATAGTATGTTTTTACACAGCAAAAGATCCATAATAATAAAAACAACAACATAAAGAAAAACTATCACTGCTCGCGGAAAGAAACGGCCTCATTGTCTTTGGCTGCCGGCGCGAACCAGCCGTCGTTGCCGATGTATGTCTCCGCAGCGTGGTTGTCCTCGGCCTCCAGCTACTCGTTCAAGCGGAGCGTGTGGACGCTCTGCACAGACGAGAGCACAGCCCGGTTCAAGTCGAGGATGTCCGGTTCCGCCTGTAGGAGGGCCTCGATGGCAGTGGCATCCGCGCGCTCCGCGTCGAGTCGAGCCTCCGCCGCCCGGTTCAAGTCCAGGACTTCCGGTTCCGCCTGCAGGAGGGCGTCGATGAGAGCGGCATCCATGCGCTCCGCGTCAAGTCGAGCCTCTGCCGCCCGGCTCAAGTCCAGGACTTCCAGTTCTGCCTGCAGGAGGGCGTCGATGAGAGCGGCATCCGTGCGCTCCGCGTCGAGTCGAGCCTCTGCCGCCCGGCTCAAGTCCAGGACTTCCGGTTCCGCCCGCGGGAGGGCGTCGATGAGAGCGGCATCCGCACCCTCTGTGTCGAGTCGAGCCTCTGCCGCCCGGTTCATGTCCAGGACGTCCGGTTCCGCCTGCAGGAGGGCCTCGATGGCAGCGGCATCCGTGCGCTCCGCCTCAAGATGAGCCTCCGCCGCCCGGTTCACATCCACGACATCCGGTTCCGCCTGCAGGAGAGCCTCGATGGCAGCGGCATGCGCGCACTCTGCGTCGAGTTGAGCCTCTGCCTCCCGGTCCTCCTTTAGTATCGCCATGTTGAACCGCTAGTCCGCCTGCACCAGGGGGGACTCGGACGCCGGCACGAAGTCGACGTCCATCGTCTCATACCCATCGGGGGCCTTCTGTGCCGCGACCTCCGCAGTGAACATTGGATCGGCTTCCTCCTCCTCGTAGCTTGGCTCCAGAGAACTCGAGGATTGGCCCACCGCAAAGCGAGCTTGGGAACGGAGGTCTATGGCACCAACCGCCGCCGCGATTTCTGCGCGGCGCTCCGACGTCAGCATCTTGTAGTAAGTGATCTTGCGGCGCACCATGGCTTTCCGGCGAACTAGGGGACGCTTGATGCGGGCTAGGGGATCGAAAGGTGGGGGAATGGGCTGGAGATTTGGTGTGGTTTTAGGGTAGTGGCTGGCGTAGGCCGATCAGCGAAGGTTCTGGTGTGAATACTGGTTCCGGTGACGACCGGTCAATCGGTTTTGGCTGTACATCGCTCTTGCGCGTTCGCGTTGCAGCCTGGCACGCTGGACCCTCCACGTTGCTCACCAATGGAACATGCTTCATCTTGCGTTTTCGCTCGCTTGTGGGACCGTAGTTGTGAGCAAACCGACGTCCCTCCCCCTCCCCCGCCCGCGTCATTTATTATACCACCACTCCCTCCGTTTTATGCGGAGTAAATAAAAACAGTGGGAGTATACTACGGATGAGGATCCCCTGACGTGGCCGAACCCATTGAGTAAATGACATGCGGGGCCTAGCAAGCATGGGGTCCGCCAGTAAGTGACCGAAAGGGAGGGTAAGGCAGGGATACCTACGTCAGAGGATCCACTTCCACTATACTACTTTGACCAAATGTTAGAGTAACAATATATGACATGCAACTTACACAAATGTTAGAGTAACAATATATGACATGCAACTTACACAAAGCATACAGGGTCTAATGCGTTTTTCAAGGCTAACTTTGACCAAATGTTAGAGTAATAATATATGACATGCAACTTACACAAAGCATATGGTCAATTTCGTATGTGAAAGGAGTTTCCAATGATATAATTTTCACATTATACATCTCATGTACTCCCTCCGTCTAGGTGTGTAAGTCATCTTACGAAAACCAAATAATCCCAAGACACGTAGGCGCGGTGCATTAACTTCTACCTCGTTTCTTGTTTCTTGACATATGAACTAATAAGATATGAGGGTGTGCATGCTTTTAATGACCTGAGACTATCAAACATGACATGCAGTGGTTAGTTCATTGCATGCAATACTATTAATTAGCAAATAAACATTAATGTCTCTCGTTTTCCCCTCCTCCTTGGTCACGGTGCACAACCTAAGATGACTTACTCACCTATGTGAAAGGAGTACTATTAATCTTGTCAATAGTCAAATTGGAAACCATCTCGAGTACAAATCTAGGAGTACTTACGAATCTAACAATATTGATTGGGCGTTGTTGAATGTTGATACATTTTTTATCATAGTAGAGATACTTTGACTACACATAAAACTTATATGTAAGGTAGAAAGGATAGGAGGGAGTATATTGTACATTCAAAAACAAAACAAACATTGAATACCCTTTATATATGATTTGCGGATGCTATGATCACCGGTTCAAAATTTTGAATCCGCCTTAGGTATCACGTGCCCCCACTCGTTCCCTCTCGATTTCATCTCGGGGTCCGGAGATCTATTGAAAGAGGACTAGGGTGGGTACATGCGAATGATACTCGGCGGAATGTTCAAATGAGGCATGCGGGAGGATGGACTCGACTGGAGGGCGACATGATCGATGGAGAAGAGGGTTGGAGAGGAATGAGAAATAAGCAAACGCCACATGATTACACTTGAACAGCTCAAATAAATAATAAGTTGTCTCATTTGGCCTACATAGTGAAAGGCCTAATGCGCAAAGCGGAGCACTGATGCTCGAATATGGCCGGGAAAACAGGGAAACCGACATGTGGGGCACACCCGTCGGGATGACGTAGCGCAGACTAGTCCAATGGAGGAGCTGGCCCACGACCTCCTCGCCGCCGAAAACCGTTCATGTGGGTCTTTGGGGCCAACAACGGGGCTACGACGACCGCGGTGAGCGACACGCTCATATCGTCGATAGACACGGTCGGTTTCAGTGTGCCGAGGGTGGCGTTTGTGCTGTGGCACGACCAATGGGATGTTTGGTTTGTGCCCAAGGTTGCCCCATCAAAGCATTGGTTGGCCAAAATTTTGATTGAGGTATTGGTTGCCCGTGATTTGGCCGACATTGGCAAGAAAAATGAACTAGAGTTGGCTAGAGTTCATTGGCATGCCAAAGAAATGGCAACCATCCAAACAAAGACCAATCTTTGAGTCATGACCAAAATTTTGGTAAGGTGCACTTTGGCCACAATCCAAACACACCCCAACACCCGGTCCATCGAGGATGCACGAGGCGCCGCAACGCGTCCGCGGAGTGGTGTAGCGCGGCCAACTGCATCCTATGGACCTGAGACCATGCCAGGTCGTCTTGCTTTTTCAATGACATGCTGGGATCGCATTTGAGCAAGGGGCATCTCCAACGTTGCCACGACCACAGCTGACTACCCTGGCACACCAAAGCCCTCGTCCCTCGCGCCGTCGCGTGTTGCGTTCCCAGCCAGCGCCAGCTACCTGGATTCATGACGTCCATTCGTATGTCGTTGTTAAGAGGCTCGGTGCCCGAGGAACCAACTCCGGTGACTTAATGACGCACCCAGACGCTTGGCCTCACCGGAATGCGCTACTTAAAGCGGCAACGCCCAGCTAACCTCCACACCATAGCGCATCATCCTCCTACCTGACACCACATCCACCATGACCACAAGTGCGAACGCTCTGCGGGAGAGCTTGTCTTCGGGGATGAAGCTCGAGGTAGCCGGACGCGGACGCGACCGCACAAGCGGTGGCCACGCTGGCGGCCAACGACGGGAGCACCATCAGCCACGCGTCCTACTTGCCTCCGTCCAACGTCCGGCACCGCCGAGGTCGGGGACTCCTCCGAGGATGAGTAGGGCATGGGAGGCGGCACGACATGGTGTGCCAACTGGCCGGTCCGTATCCCGTGTTCTACTCTTCCTCGCCGGAGACCGCACCTTCACTTCACGGGTCTTGAACCCCGCCCCCGTACATAGAGATCGCAGATGGAGGACGTCGGTCGCCGCCGTAGAATAGGTTTAGGGTCGGGTTTGTTTTATTTTTCTGTCTTATAGAAGTTTGAAATGTAATGAAAATATGTCGTGTTTGCATTAATCTCGGCCGGTGTATATGAACTTTCACCATAATATACATATTGTAGGAGTACTAGTGCACGGAAGATCAAGATCTTGTGGGAGAAAAGGATGAACGAGGGAAAGCCTTATCTGCAAATGTGGAGAGGAGTGCGGGTAAATTGTCATAGTTTCCTTCCTATCTGTTAGATATAGATCGGACGACCTATATTGCAAGATGACATGCACACCATCATCACCAACTCTGCTTTTTATTGTACCGAGACAAATCTAAAAAACCCAACTAAGCCAACCTCCCAGCATATCGCGCGGGAAAAGACCCGGCCGCGCCGTTTTATTAGTCGGGATTACCGGATTACTAGTAGTAGTATCGATGGATCGCGCGAAGCAACATTTTTTTTGAGGGGGCGAAGCACCTAGTTTAAAAGGAAAAAAGGCGGTACACTCACAGCACTCCCGTCGCGGTCGCGTTGCACCCCACACACGTTCGGTCCTGCACACGGCTCACGCAAACGGAACGCGCTTCGGCTTGCCTCTACACTGACACGTGGGACTGCACTTGGAGAAACCGACCATGCGCCAAACTCCCCCCGCCCACCGCGCAAAAATCCTTCCCCCCACACAAAAATTCCCCCCAAATTCGATTCAACTGTCCTTCGGCCAAATATTCCCCAAACCCCCCTCCCCCCGTCCCCCATCCACTCCATTCGCTCCGCCAAAGCCGCCCTCCCTACCGCACCGATACGTGGTGCCGCAGTTCGTCGAGGGGACGCACGGTGATCCTCTCGCTCCCACAGTACGCTCTCGTAGACTGCCGTCCTCTAGCCATGCCACCACCTCTGGCTACGTTCTTGTGGAGGCGCACGACGGTCAGCACCGCCATCGCTGGTGACGTTCGTGTGGAGACGCACGGTGGTCAGCTTCTCCCACGGTACACACATTCTAGACTGAGGCCCCGTTCATGTCGGTGTAGCGCTGAATGTTAGCTGATAGATGCTGTTAATCTCACTGTTTGCCGAAGTAGTTTACTGTCAATATGCTCTGCTTAAGAAGCTTCCTTGCCCTGTTCTGCACTCAATCTGCTTAGCTGAGATGGCATGCCAAGGCCGATTAGTTGCTAAAATATCCTGCCATATATTTATTGTGACGTAGATTGCCATGGTCTAGTTGCCAATCTGTTAGGTGAAATAGCTCTACACCGTTTTATACTCGATCTTTGTTGCTGCGATGGCCTTCGATAGTTCGATGGCTGTGTGCTCGGGCTCATTGACTGCTGAAACAGCCTGCCATAATTTAGCACTCAAATCTGTTTGCTGAATTAGCTTTACATATTTTCATTACTTAGATCTGCTCATCCAAATATCTTGCCATAGCTTTAGACATCGACCTAGGTATTTTTTTTCTGAACTTCATAAAAAAGCATATATGTTTTTCCTGTAATATCTAGTAGAAGAACTAATTTGTATGTCTAACAGATGGACAAGACTTGGATAACTTCTGCTCGAAGATTCTTCGCTGCATATGTCGAGGGGATTGAAAACTTCATGAACTTTATCAGAGCTGAGTACGGTGGTCCGAAATCAGATGTGCTCTGCCCGTGTAGCAGTTGTATGAGTTCAGTTACAATACCCCAGTCAACTGTGAAAAATCATCTACACTTGAATGGGATGTCAGTCACATATACTAGGTGGGTTCATCATGGTGAAGCTGTGAACGTCAATGTTATTGACTATGTGGAAGCAGCAGATCACCATCTTGATCTGCCTGATGCTCATGTGGAAGAGGAGGAGGAGGTGGTGGTGGTGGAGCCAGTGAGTTTGACCAACATTGAAACAATGCTACGAAATGCTCATGCATTCCGTGAACTTTCACCTGCAGAAGAAAAACGGTGGGCCCGCATGTTGGAACAATGCAACATTGCTGTCACCCCAGGAAATAAGCTGTCAGTATTCTCAGCTATGGTCACCTTTCTTCAGGTGAAGACATCTGAGCGGATGACCAACAAATCATTCGATGCGATGTTGGCTGCTTTCCGCAAATCTTTCCCAGATGCGTCTGAGCTGCCACACACCTACAGTAAAATGAAGAATTTCCTTCGTGCAGTTGGAATTGGATATGATATGATCCATGTTTGTAAGAATAATTGTGTTCTGTTCTGGAAGGATTATGCCAACTTAAGTGAATGCCCGAAATGCAAATCATCAAGATGGAAAGATGGCGATGCTATGAAGAGGGTTCCTCATAATGTTCTGAGACATTTTCCAATTACACCAAGATTGCAGAGGTTGTTTCATGATGCTGAAATAAGAGAGGATGTACTGTGGCATTCTAGAAACCAGGAGTACAGAGATCAGAATGTAATGAGCCATTCATCTCATGGTAGTGAGTGGAAAAGCTTCAATGATAAACACAAAGAGTTTGCTGCTGACCCGAGAAACATTAGACTTGGCTTAGCTTCAGATGGATTTAACCCATTTGGCCACCAGAGCGCCACATATAGCATGTGGCCAGTGCTTGTTATCCCTTACAACATGCCTCCAAACGTCTGCACCAAAGAATCAAACTACATGATGGCCTTGCTCATCCCAGGTCCAAAAAGTCCTGGAAAGGATTTTGATTTGTTCATGGAGCCTCTTATGGAGGAACTTCAACAACTATGGAAGGGTGTTCTCACTCAAGACCTATATAGCAGCCCACCAGCTGATTTCTTTCTGTGTGCTGTTGTAATTTGGTGCATCCATGATTATCCAGCTTTGGGCACTATGTCAGGGCGAACGACACATGGTTACAATGCATGTGTTCGCTGTGATAGGAATCCTTAGAGGATTGGGCCGCCCTGACTTATACAGAGCAATTGCAGAGTTGGGACAATTCTTCAGGGAACTCTGCAGTATAAATATCAGGATAGATGCTTTGGAGCCTCTTAGGGACAAGATACCAACTATCCTATGCGACCTTGAGAAGATATATCCTCCAGCCTTCTTTGATGTGATGGTGCATTTGGCTGTTCATCTACCTGATAAGGCACTACTTAGAGGTCCAGTACAGTATGGATGGACGTACCCTATTGAAAGGCGGCTAGGCACTTTCAAAGGCTATGTTAGGAACAGAGCTAGACCTGAGGGTTCCATTGCAGAGGCCTACATTGCTACAGAAGCGTTGACATTCTACTCAAAATACATTGAAGCAGCTGATCAGCTTAGCAAAGAGGTGGGTGAAGACAATCCCGGGCTCAATGTTTTCGATTATTCTGTTCGAGTTACAGGGAAGAGTCGACAAGAGGACAAACCTAGAGATTTGGACAAAATGGTTTGGTATGTGTTGAATAACTGTCCTTAGATACTACCTTATATCAAGTAAGTGCAGTACTGCAGCTTATACATCATAATCTACTAAACTTGCAGCACATTCTTATATATTTAGATGTTTGACGCGATCACTATGTTGTGTAGCATGTACAAAGAGGAGTTACTGCCGCAAAATCCAAGAAACCTTGACAAACTGGTTATGGCAGGATTTGTGAAATGGTTCAAGAACCATGTAAGCTTTTGAAGTGCACTGTCAGTTTTTTTAATATATTGAGTACATAAGATGATCAGCTTGTCTATTTTCTAAACATAGGTTAAGAAAATGCGGGAGGATGGGCATGCAGTTGATGATGCCCTTTACTCACTAGCAATGGATCCTGATACTCGGGTAAGACATTATGAATCTTGCATTGTTGGAGATGTGCACTACAACACCCTTGCACGAGACGAAGGCAGGAAGACACAAAACAGTGCCATCATGAGCACGGATATGTATGACAAATAGGCAACTGAAATGTATGCTAACATAACAGACATTGTTCAGTTGCAGTATATCTCCAGTTTCGAGGATCATCGGTGTGTGGTTCTATTGTGTTGTCGTTGGTATAACCTGTTTTCCATGATCGCAAAACCCAGAGCTGATGATTATTTCAAATCCATCAATGTCAAGGCGGCGTACCAGACCAACGAGCCTTTTATTTTGGCAAATCAAGCAACACAGATATTTTTCTTGGAAGACAAATTTGCACGTAGCGATGACTGGAGAGTATTGCAAAGGTTTGAGCAGAGGAATTCGTTTAATGAAGTTGCACAACAAGATGATGCTTACACTGCTCCTGATGTACAAGATAACACAGATGTTCCTAATATCTTTGAGAACCATCACGTCAATGACGCCGGCGAAAAGATTGCCTGTCGTGGTGTGGACATACAAGAGTTGATCAAGAAGAAGCCAACGTTCGAGGACATTGAGGACGAAGAAGAAGATGACACCGTGGGGAATTACGATTCAGACTGACACACATGGTGAAGATGTTGACGCTGCTGCTGCGGATGATGATTAGATTGCTTTTGTCGTATTTTACTGTCAGAAGACGTTTTTTTATCTACTATGTGAAATTGTGTTTGCTATGACAACTGAAACATGATGAACGTGTTATTTAGTATTTTGCTGTGAGAACATCACTTGTTATGTATGCTGATTTGTGTTTGGTGATTGTATGACGACTAAAACATGATGACATTGTTGTTTAGTTGTACTCATATTTGGCTATGAAACTTGAATTTGATGACATAGTTTGATGTTGGACTACAATTTACTTGACGTCTTCGTATGAGAACAAAGCTGACCCGATAGGGCATCTACTATTATTTTTTACCAAGGGCCTACTATTTATTTATTTATGAGCAAAAGGCGATACCCCCCGATTTCCATTAATAGAAATCATTAGATGTTCACAACACTACGCCCAGCCTGCTACACATGTTTCATTCATTACTAGTTTCAGCAAAGTGCTCATGTCATAGCCACTGAATACATCACGAGTGCTACATACACTACAAATAAAGAGATAATCATCCTACAGAGCACATCGATTTTGCCCATTATCTTCACAAGCTCTTTCATCTCCTCATTGCTATCAAGGCCGTTTAGCAGCTATTGCTTGGCCATGATCAGAGGAACTACGTCTTTAACCTTCTGCTCTGCATCTTCCTCTTCTGTCGTTCCTTCAGTTACTTGTCCAACACCCCAACCTGATGGTATTGGGATTCCTCGGCTAACCAAATAATCAGCGTAGTTGCATTCCCCCACATCAGCAACTTCCCAGAAATACAAATCACACGAATCTTCCCTTTTCTGCACGAATCAAATTGGAAGATCATCAACCAAACTATTAAAAAAATCAGCAACTGAAAGCAGCAGAACAACACTTAAACATATTATTACCCCATGATTCGGGCATTTGTAGAAGACTCAGCCAGGGTTGCAGATTGTGGTTGAGATGCGATGGATGACTCTGCGTGATTTGTAGCAGTGGCACCACACCAACGGTAGTGGGTTGTGATGAGCAATCGGCTGCGGTGCGCATGCCGACGGGGGTGTGATGAGACCCACAGGCGATGGTACGGGTGGCGAATTGGCGCATATCTGGTTGTTGCCTACTGAAGAGCAGGTGGACGAGCAGCCAGCGGACATGGTTGCTGCGGCCAGAGCTTCTGATGCTAGGCAGAGTAAGTAGAGAAGAGGAGAAGCGAACGTTGGATATGTCAGTTTCATTAGTTGCAGAGTAGCATAGCACCATATATAGTCATAGTCTAGGTTTGGATTCGAACAAGCTACAGGAGCACGTCTTTCTTTTTTCTAAAACTCGGCAACGTCTCTTTACTGGTACACTAGCTTGTTCTGTACGCCTTCCCAAGTCTTTAATTTTCTTTCCCTTTTTTTGTGAGGAAGGAAGGAGGACAAAATTGAGAGTTCCTCGGACTCGAACCCAAGACCTCTCGGTTGAAAACCAAGGGTGCTAGTCACTTATGTGGCGAACATTCCCTGTGAGGAGGACGTCAGACAAACGCATTTTCCTCGCGGTTTTCTTCCTATATATAAAAAAGTATGCTACTTGGTGTCCGCTTAGTCAAAAAACGATTGTGCCAACCTTGACCGTTCGATTGATATTCAACGTCTGTCGCATTTCTTCAGTCTCTTCTTCCTCGAGCCGCCAAACCCAAACCAACGCCGGCGGGACCACCTGCTCCCGCCTCCCACGGCTGGCTATGATCTTCCCCGGCTCCTGTTCGTTCCCGTCCGAGGCCTCACCATCGTCCTCCGCGCTCGCCGCGGCGCCGCCCTCCGGTGTTGTCAACATGGTCAACAACCGAGAGGAATAAGGAGATGACTATACATGGTGAGGATGATAGTAGGGACCCAGCAGCGCGCGCAGTAAATTTGTTTTGTCGGGACGGAGAAGGGTATCAACTAGGTTGTGCGGGACCCGTGGCCCGTCTAGCCCAGGCTTTTATTTCATATGTTTAGCACATGACCAGCCCAGTTTATTTTTTTCCTTTCTGAAAAATGGCTAGCCAGCTATTTTGTTTTTTGCAGAATAACCAACATAGGCCTACTTGCTTTTCTACGCCCTGCTGGGCCGGAAATCTTTCAAGACGAGGAGGGATGCATTTTCCCAGAAAATGGGCTATAAGTAATAAGAAATGGGCTATAAGTAATAAGAAATTGGCTATAAGTAATAATAAATGGGCTATAAATAATAATAAATAGGCTGTAAAATGAAACAAATACAACAAACAGGCAATTAATTCCCAAATACTACTTTCTTTCGGATTTTGATATTTTAAATTTCATTGTTTTTGTGCGGGTAAAATTTCATTGAATTTAAATTAAGGTATATTTAGATTTAAAATTAATTTGAATCTGGCTAGAAATTTCGGGTTGTATGCTGTTTCGGACAGATTTGGAGGCTGACTTGTGGGTCTACTAGGTTGACTGTACTTTGGCTTTGTCAACTTAGTCCACAAACGATTCTAGTAGCAGTGACCGTTGGATGTTAATCCAACAGCCGTGCTGCTTCTTCAACATCTAATCTTCTTGCTCCAGCCGCCCAAACTAGCTCCGGTGGGACTGCCTGCTCCCGCCACCCGTGGCCGGCTGTGCTGCCGGACAGGCCGCACCGCCCCACCCTACTTCATTGCTGGCCAGGCCATTCCTCTACTCACCCACACCTCCTGTTATTTTTCGGCGACGGCAGCCGGACCAGTAAACCCTCATACTCCCCACCGTGTGGGCAACCATTGCCGAGTCTTCCCCGGCTCCGTGTTGTTCCCTTCCTAGGCCTCGCCGTCGTCCACCGCCATGGTGCTCTCGACGCGGCCTGGTCAACATGGTCAACGAATGACATCCATCGGCCGTGGACTGTACACGCAAAATAATGACTCCTCCACCCGACAGCTGGGACCCACTAGAAGGGTGTAGGACCTTGAAGTATGTCTAGAGGGGGCGTGATTAGACTACTTGACCAATTAAAAACTTAACCTTTTCCCAATTTTAGAGTTTGGCAGATTTTAGCTATCTTAGGACAAGTCAAGCAATCATCACACAATACAAGCAAGCATGCAAAGAGTATATAGGCATCATAAATTAAAGCATGCAACTTGCAAGAAAGTAAAGGGAAGGGTTTGGAGGATTCAAACGCAATTGGAGACACGGATGTTTTTGGCGTGGTTCCGACAGGTGGTGCTATCGTACATCCACGTTGATGGAGACTTCAACCCACAAAGGGTAATGGTTGCGCGAGTCCACGGAGGGCTCCACCCACGAAGGGTCCACGAAGAAGCAACCTTGTCTATCCCACCATGGCCGTCGCCCACGAAGGACTTGCCTCACTAGCGGTAGATCTTCACGAAGTAGGCGATCTCCTTGCCCTTACAAACTCCTTGGTTCAACTCCACAATCTTGTCGGAGGCTCCCAAGTGACACCTAGCCAATCTAGGAGACACCACTCTCCAAGAAGTAACAAATGGTGCGTTGATGATGAACTCCTTGCTCTTGTGCTTCAAATGATAGTCTCCCCAACACTCAACTCTCTCTCATAGGATTTGGATCTGGTGGAAAGAAGATTTGAGTGGAAAGCAACTTGGGGAAGGCTAGAGATCAAGATTCATATGGTAGGAATGGAATATCTTGGCCTCAACACATGAGTAGGTGGTTCTCTCTCAGAAATGGTAAGTTGGAAGTGTAGGTTTAGTCTGATGGCTCTCTCCACGAATGAAGAGGAGGTGGAGGGGTATATATAGCCTCCACACAAAATCTAACCGTTACACACAATTTACCAAACTCGGTGGGACCGATTCAACAGACTCGGTCGGACCGATTTAGTAAACCTAGTGACCGTTAGGATTTTCGGTGGGACTGACATGCAACTCGGTGAGACCGATTCGGTTAGGGTTAGGGCATAACGTAATCTCGGTAAGACCGATTACACAAACTCGGTGAGACCGATTTTGGTAATAAGCTTTCCAGAGAGTTGGTCAGGTAAACTCGGTGGGACCGATTTGCTCTTTTCGGTGAGACCGAAATGTTACAAAAGGGAAACAGAGAGTTTACATTGCAATCTCGGTGGGACCGATCGCTCACTTCGGTTAGACCGAAACGTTACGAAGGGAAACAGAGAGATTACAATCCCATCTCGGTGAGACCGAGATCCCTATCGGTAGACCGATTTGCCTAGGGTTTGTGGCAGTGGCTATGACTTTGAAATCGGTGGCGCCGGATAGAAAGAATCGGTGTGACCGATTTTGGCTTTAGGTTTAGGTCATTTGTGGATGTGAGAAAGTAGCTGAGGGTTTTGGAGCATATCACTAAGCACATGAAGCAAGAGGCTCATTAAGCAACACCTCATCCCTCCTTGATAGTATTGGCTTTTCCTATAGACTCAATGTGATCTTGGATCACTAAAATATAAAATGAAGAGTCTTGAGCTTTTGAGCTTGAGCCAATCCTTTGTCCTTAGTATTTTGAGGGATCCACTTTCATCATCCATGCCATGCCATTCATTGAGCTTTCCTGAAATAATAGTCTTGGAATAGCATTAGCTCAATGAGCTATATGTTGTTATGAATTACCAAAACCACCTAGGGATAGTTGCACTTTCAATCTCCCCCTTTTTGGTAATTGATGACAACATATAGATCAAAGCTTCGACAAATGATAATAAGATTTAACAACATCGTCGCTTTGAGAAGTATGTGATAAGCAAGAGCTCCCCCTAAATTTGTGCATAGTTTAAGATTTGCTTTGGACTGCAAATGCACAAGGAATTAGGCTCATGGGTTACTCTTCCATGTCACATACATCTTGGTGGAGCGCTCAAAATGATAAAGATTGAATACATGCACTCATCACCAAGCAAAGTGAATGATCACATAGGATAGATAAGATAATATCATCAAACATGCATAAGTGTAGCTTATGATCAAACACATGATCATCAATGTCTCACAAGCATAGTATCTCAAGCAATCAAAAGCAAACAAGTTTAACCACCAAATCAAGAGAGAATAAAAGCAACACTCTCTCTCTCGAAGCCTATGATCTATACATTTTTCTCCCCCTTTGGCAACAAGTTACCAAAAAGTTCATAGAAAATGCATAGTGCTAGATCGACTCTCAGGCTTGATCTTCAGGTGGTGGTGTTCGGATAACTCCAAGAACGAAGGCTTCAGTTGAAGTAGAGGGTGCTGGAGTTGATGCTGGAGCTGGTTGCACTGGAGCTGTAGGAGCTGTAGCTGGTGCAGATGATGTGGCTCTGGTGTCTGTCACAGGCACTATAGCTGACCTCTGAGCTCTAGGCACTCTGGCAAATACATTAGTGGTAGTCTTGCCCTGCCTCTCCTGCATGTCATCCTGTAGCTGCTCCACAACTGACTGAATCTCAGTTACTTTGACATCTAGATCATGGAATTTGAGTTCCATGATTCTTTCCAAGCTCTCCTGATTCTGAGTGAGGGTGGCCAAGCCCTTCTCAATCCTCAGAGTTGATGCTATCAAGTAACCAAGCAACTCCTGCTTATTCTTCAAGAAATACTCAGATGCCTCCTCTTGAGTTGGCATCTTGGCAGCCTTCTCCTTCCTTGCCTTCTCCTTCTTCTCTTGAGCTTGTACTGATGATGGATCATTCTCATTCATGACAACCTGATTGTCCTCAAAGTCTGGATAAAGTGGAAAATGTTCCTTATCCAATAGAAATTTGCCTGTTCCCATCTTTGAGTTAATCAACTCCTGAATCTGAGGGGCATATCCACAACTCCTCTTTTGATCTGCTGCAGTCCTCTTAATGGTTTCAATCATAAGGCTCATGACCTTGAATTTCTGTGGCACATCAAACAAATGCAACATGTTAATTGCATGCCCTCTGATCATGTTGTGGTCACCAGACTTAGGCAACAGTGTGTGCCTTAGGATCCAATTGATAGTTGGCAGCCCTGACAGAAGGAAGTGGACTAATCCAAACTTATGTGTCTCAACAGCTTTGTCTGGGATCTCCTTGTACATGTGTGCCATGGAATTGTGGTCCATCTTATTCTTGGCATAAATATCCAAGTCATCTTCACTCTCCTTTGGGGCATTGATCAGATTTGCCCATTCCTCAACAGTGGACTGGTACCTTGTACCTTCAGACATCCAAACTATCCTCCCATCTGGATAGAAGTGTGCTGTGGAGTAGAATTGCATGATGAGTTCATCATTCCAGTTGGTGAGCTTTTGCCCAACATAATCTGCAACTCCACAAGCAACAAAACTGTCTTGCACTCCAGGATAGTGTTCTTCATTGTCTTTCATGTAGGTCCAGTCGACCCACCTCATATCACACACTATGGGCTTCTTGTCCAACAAGATTGTCTCATAGAAGTCCTGATGTTCCTTTGTATGGAACCTGTAATCAACAACAGTTCTTCTCCTTGAGGCATATGGATCTGTCATCCTCCATAGCCTCAACCCTGAGTCCTTTCTGATCCTCATGTCCTCAGCCACAGGATGGGCATCATTGTGGTCTGGTATCTTGGGCTTGAGCTTCCTTAGGACCTGTCCTTCTTCATCTTCCTCATCAGCAACATTAGGCACTGGGGCCTTGTTCTTCTCAGCAGCTGGAATACTCCTGGTATTCCTCTTTGGTGCAAGCTTGGCCTTGGGGGCAGCTTTGGGTGCTTCCTTGGGCTTAGATGTTGCAGCCCCTGATCTAATAGCATCACCCATAAGCTTTGGTGCCTTGGGTGCTGGTGCAGCAACCTCTTCTTCCTCTTCAGAATCTCTTCTCATTGAGGGCTTTCCAAGAACCTGGGCAGTAGTGGTTCTTGCTCTCTTCTTCTTCTTAATCTGAGCAGCTTCATCCTCTGATTCAATGGCAAACTTCATAGTTTCTCCAGTGGGAACTTTCTTGGATTTGGAAGTTCTGACTTTCTTTGCAGGTGCCTCTTTGGGTTCAGACTTCTCTGGCACTTGAGTGGACCTTCTGACCTTGGGCATAGGTGTCCTCTTGGCAGGAACCTTCTTATTCAGTCCAGGCTTTGTGCTATGTGCTGAGCCATACTCCTTTTTGAGTACTACCTTCTTGGAAGTAGCCTCATCCTCTTCAGCTCTATAATCCTCATCTTCAGAATCTGAGGTTCTTTTCTTCCTTTGCCTGGTGGCAGCTTTAGGCAGATTGCTAGGAGTGCTTCTGCTACCTTCATCTGAAGTGCTAGAGGGACTAGTGCACTCACTCATGTGAATCTGCTCTTCTGACCTGTTCTGGCTGTCACTCTGGTCTGACATGCTGCAAACACTGACTGCTGACCCTGTGAAGAGTTATAGATGAGATAGAGTGGATGAGCATCACAAAATGCAGAGATTTTTGCAAAAGAATGATTCAAAAATTCAGTTTTAGTTTCCCACAGAAAGCATTTCAGATCAACCGATTTTCAAACTCGGTGATACCGAAGCAGTTTTTGGAACCTAAACTGATGAACTCGGTTGGACCGAGTCACAGTTTGGTGGCACCGAGACTGCTACGGTTTCCCAAAGTCCTAAAATCGGTCTCACCGATTAGCAATTCTCGGTCAGACCGAGAGTTACCAGTGCAATGGCATTAGCCAAATCGGTGGGACCGAGTTTTTCAACTCGGTGGGTCCGAGATGGTTTCGGCGGAAACCTAACCCTAAAATTTCGAATCTCATCTAATCTACGGATTGCATTGACTGGATAGGAGTGTTTCAATCGTGGCAAGAATCATAAGAACACAATGTGCTAGGAATCGGACGAGGATAGCACAGTGATCGAGTCCATACCCTAGCTTGGCGATGAACTCGCTACGGCGGAAACGGCGGGGGCGAAATCCGTTGACGGTGGCAGAGACCAGCGACAGGAGGCGGCTGGCGATGACGAGATGATCCGGAGACCCTCGAGGCAGAGCGAGCTATTGCGCGGGCGAAGGGGTTCGGAGGAATTTCCAAATTTTTGCCCGTGACTATATATAGCCCGACCCTGTCGGTTTGACCGAGTGGAACAACTCGGTGGCACCGAGATGCATAACTATATACAGTTAAAGCAACTCGGTGTGACCGAAAGGTTCAAATCGGTTGCACCGAGATTGAAAACTTAGACCGACTTAATGATCTCGGTAGGATCGAAATGGAGGAATCGGTCAGACCGAGAATCACAAAGAAGTTTTGGAAGTTTAAGTCTATGACGAATCAGGGACTCCGAGTGCTCCTCACACAGAGTGGTTCGAATCTGACTTGATCAAATTTTGTGATGTAGCATGAATAGAGTTTGAGACGAGAAAAGCATAGATAGCTAGAGAAGGTTCTTAGGCATTCTTGTCCATCCACTTGGCAAAAAGAAAAGAAGCCAATCAATCAAAACAACAAGTGGATGTCCTTGAATGAGTAAAATATGCACCAACATGCTCACACAATAAGATGGCGAATGAAATATGTGGCAAAACATGCACAACCAATTCTAGCATCTATCAAACAATTGGCGATGACTAGGTCATCTATATATGAGTATATTGACTTAGGAGTCAAATGAAAAACATTTGATCATAGGTCATACTCATCGTTTAAGCTCAAGTGGGGTTACCACTTTTACATAATGCATTGATGTGTTCACACCATTAGAGTTGCTTTGACTCAATTCTTAGAGTTAAGCTCCCCCTAGATGTGAGATCCCCTTTTAGAGGGATGAACTAACCTTGGGTTTTGTCGATGATGACTTCATGTAGGTGTTGAAGATGTGGATGCTCAATGTTGATGTAGATCATTTGGAGCAATCCTTTGGAGTGAGTTGCACTTTCAACTTACCTACATGGGTTAGTCCCACAAGGAACAAACAAGAATATCCATAGACATAGAGTGAAGCACACACAAGATGATGTCCATGAAATCATTAGGTTACCTTGTCCCTTGCCTTACCAACATGAGGGTTTGTGACTCCTTGAACTAGTGCAAGATGTGGAAGTTGATTGCACTTGTTCTTGCCATAATGATATGAGTGAAGAATGTTGGCGGAGTCACCCTCAAGAACTCTCTAGTTCTTCTTCTTCGGGATCCACATCATCTTGATGGGAATCCTTGGAGTTGTAGTTGTACTTGATGAAGTAGAACTTGACGTAGTCTTGGGAACCCACTTGAACGAGGCCTTAGGTGCTTCTTCAAATGCATCAATCTCTTCTTGAAGCTTGTCCTTGCCTTTGTTCTTGTGGTCTTGTGGTGGAAGATCATCTTGTGCTTGTGTTCCCTTGAAAGAAGTAGGATCATACTTCTCTTGTTGAGGAACAAACTTCGTCTTGGGGTATTGATCTTCTTCCCACTCAACTCCATTGGCATTGAACTTTCGTTCAAAACCAACACCTTGATTCTTCCGGTGCCTTCCTTGCTTGCGTACAATTTCCTCGAATTGCTTACTCCCGGCAAGGCTCTTGTAAACACCTTTCTCTATAATTCCCTTCAATAAGCTATTTTCTTGCTCAAGTGTAACTTGGCTAAGAGAATCATTAGTGGAATCAAGAGAACTACTAGAAGCAACAATATTGGATTTGACATTATTATTGTTACTACTAGAGGAAGGATCTTTCTTGTACTTGTTACTAGACTTGACTTGAGGCATGTAAGTAGATAAGAGTAAATGCTTGGCAATGTAAGAAGAACTTTTCTTATGGAGATCATCATTGATTGCTTTTAAGAACTCATGCTCTTGCTCAAGATTGAGCTTTTCAAAGCGTAACTTCTCACGAGCCCTTAAAAGTTCTCAATGATCTTCGAAGATAGTTTCATGAGCTAACTTAATAGTGTTTAGTTCTTTAGTTAGAAGCTCAATCTTCTCCTTATCATTGTCATTTGTTTTATCTTGATTAGCATGATTAATTGACGTTTCATCATAGTATCCATCACTAGAGTTGTCAACAAGTAAATCAGCATCCACAAGCAAGTCATCTTCATCACTATCGAAATCAACATACTCAGGATGTGTTACTTTTGGACCTTTGGCCATGAAGCATCTTCCAATTCCTTCATTTGGTGAATCAAATATGTTGTAGGAGTTGGTTGACACAAGTGCTAGACCGGAAACACCTTCATCTTGAGTATATTCGGAGTCGGAGTGATAGCTTCTCTCGGAGTGATTGTCGGAGTCGGAGCCGGATACCCATTCACCAACATGAGCTTGATGTCTTCGTTTTGTGTAGCTCCTTGATGACTTGTCCTTCCTTTCTGAATCCTTGCTTCTCCGTGAGGGTCTTCGTTCATAACGATCATCTCTACTCCTCTCTCTCGGTGGCGATTTTTCTCTTTTGCTTCTTCTTCTTGGAGAATCTTCTCTTCTTTTGTAGGGTGCCGTACACTCATTGGAATAGTGTCCGGGTCTCCCACAATTTTAGCAATTGCGCTCTCGACTAGAAGATCTTTTGTCATTGTAAGACCTTGACTTGGAGCTTCTTTCTTTGCTTACTCTTGTAGAATTTGTTGAGGTTCTTCACCATTAAGCTCAATTCTTCATTGAAGGTTTGTTTCTCACTTGATGATGTGGGGGCTTCACTTGAGGCTTTGTAAGCACCACTTGACTTGTTGTGAAGTTCCTCCTTATCCTTGAGTGACATCTCATGAGCAACAATTCTTCCAATGACTTCCGTTGGCTTGAGATCTTTGTAGTTTGGCATCATTTGGATCAATGTGCACACGGTATCATACTTTCCATCCAATGCTCTTAGAATCTTCTTGATGATGAATCTGTCGATCATCTCTTCACTCCCTAAGCCGGCAATCTCATTTGTGATAAGTGCAAGCCTAGAGTACATTTCAGCGACACCTTCACCATCCTTCATTTTGAACTTGTCAAGCTGACTTTGGAGCACATCCAACTTGGATTCCTTGACGGATTCGGTACCTTCATGCATATCAATCAAAGTATCCCAAATTTCCTTTGCATTCTCAAGACGGCTGATTTTGTTGAATTCTTAGGGGCACAATCCGTTGAAGATGATATCACAAGCTTGTGCATTGTATTGCAGCATCTTCAATTCTTCCGCATTAGCTTCATGGTTCGGCTCTCTCCCATCAAACAATTCACCTTGCAAGTCAATACAAATAATTGCCCAAACGGCAGGGTTATGTCCGAGAATATGCATTTTCATCTTATGCTTCCAACTAGCAAAATTAGTACCATCAAAGTAAGGACCTCTACGGTGATAATTTCCCTCGCTAGACGCCATACTCTCCTAGGTTGTGAAACCAAGGCTATGACCACCAAAAGCTATGGAAATCGAAGCAAATTGAGACCAAAGCTCTGGTACCACTTGTAGGACCTTGAAGTATGACTAGAGGGGGGGGTGATTAGACTACTTGACCAATTAAGAACTTAACCTTTTCCCAATTTTAGAGTTTGGAAGATTTTAGCTATCTTAGGACAAGTCAAGCAATCATCACACAATACAAGCAAGCATGCAAAGAGTATATAGGCAGCGGAAATCAAAGCATGCAACTTGCAATAAAGTAAAGGGAAGGGTTTGGAGGATTCAAACGCAATTGGAGACACGGATGTTTTTGGCGTGGTTCTGATAGGTGGTGCTATCATACATCCACATTGATGGAGACTTCAACCCACGAAGGGTAACGGTTGCGTGAGTCCACGGAGGGCTCCACCCACGAAGGGTCCACGAAGAAGCAACCTTGTCTATCCCACCATGGCCGTCGCCCACGAAGGACTTGCCTCACTAGCGGTAGATCTTCACGAAGTAGGCCATCTCCTTGCCCTTACAAACTCCTTGGTTCAACTCCACAATCTTGTCGGAGGCTCCCAAGTGACACCTAGTTAATCTAGGAGACACCACTCTCCAAGAAGTAACAAATGGTGCGTTGGTGATGAACTCCTTGCTCTTGTGCTTCAAATGATAGTCTCCCCAACACTCAACTCTCTCTCATAGGATTTGGATCTGGTGGAAAGAAGATTTGAGTGGAAAGCAACTTGGGGAAGGCTAGAGATCAAGATTCATATGGTAGGAATGGAATATCTTGGCCTCAACACATGAGTAGGTGGTTCTCTCTCAGAAAAGGTAAGTTGGAAGTGTAGGTTTAGTCTGATGGCTCTCTCCACGAATGAAGAGGAAGTGGAGGGGTATATATAGCCTCCACACAAAATCTAACCGTTACACACAATTTACCAAACTCGGTGGGACCGATTCAACAGACTCGGTCGGACCGGTTTAGTAAACCTAGTGACCGTTAGGATTTTCGGTGGGACTGACATGCAACTCGGTAGGACCGATTCCATTAAGGTTAGGGCATAACGTAATCTCGGTAAGACCAATTACACAAACTCGGTGAGACCGATTTTGGTAATAAGCTTTCCAGAGAGTTGGTCAGGTAAACTCGGTGGGACCGATTTTCTCTTTTCGGTGAGACCGAAATGTTACAAAAAGGAAACAGAGAATTTACATTGCAATCTCGGTGGGACTGATCGCTCACTTCGGTTAGACCGAAACGTTACAAAGGGAAACAGAGAGATTACAATCCCATCTCGGTGAGACCGAGATCCCTATCGGTAGGACCGATTTACCTAGGGTTTGTGGCAGTGGCTATGACTTTTGAAATCGGTGGCGCCGGATAGAAAGAATCGGTGTGACCGATTTTGGCTTTGGGTTTAGTTCATTTGTGGATATGAGAAAGTAGCTGAGGGTTTTGGAGCATATCAGTAAGCACATGAAGCAAGAGGCTCATTAAGCAACACCTCATCCCTCCTTGATAGTATTGGCTTTTCCTATGGACTCAATGTGATCTTGGATCACTAAAACGTAAAATGAAGAGTCTGAGCTTTTGAGCTTGAGCCAATCCTTTGTCCTTAGTATTTTGAGGGATCCACTTTCATCATCCATGCCATGCCATTCATTGAGCTTTCCTGAAAGAATAGTCTTGGAATAGCATTAGCTCAATGAGCTATATGTTGTTATGAATTACCAAAACCACCTAGGGATAGTTGAACTTTCAAAGGGCCTCTATATTTCGCGAAAAAAACGTTCCCCCTGCTGACATGTCGGACCCACTAGCTATATCTTCGCACGCAAGGAAGTGCCTCCTTATTACGCACAAAAAAAATGAATACCCACCCTGCTAGATGGGACCCACCATAGTGGGATGATGACTTGTGGGCCAACTAAGTTGACGGGGACAGAGGGCTTTGTCAACTTAGTAAATATGAATGATTCTAGCTCTAGTGACCGTACGATGTCCATCCAACAGCCATAGTGCTTCTTCAACCTCTGGTCTTCTTGCTCCAGCCGCCCAAAGCAGCGCCGGTCGTGCCGCTTGCTCCTGCCTCTCGTGGCCGGCTGTGATGCCACGGAGGCCTCACCGCCCCCTACTACTCCCACCGCTGGCTCAGGGTATCCCTCTACTCACCCACACCCCCTGTTATTCTACGGCAACGGCAGCCTCACGCCGCAGCCAAACCAGTGAACCCTCATACTCCTCTCCGTGCAGGCTACCACTGTTGCATCTTCCCCGGCTCCGTGTCATCCCCTTCCTAGGCCTCGCCGTTGTCCAGACCACCACCCTGGTGCTCTCGGCGCGGCGTGGTCAACATGGTCAACGACTGACTTCCATCGGAAGAGTACTGTACGTGGAGAGGCTGACAGCTGGGTCCAGGCGGCCGCAAGGAAGTGCCTCCTTATTACGCGCAAAATAATTATTCCTCCACCTAACAGCAGGGACCCACCGGACGGGCCACCTTATTTCGCGAAAAAAACGTTTCCCCCCTGACTGCTGGGACCCACCGGACGGGCCAGCGTATTTCGCGAAAAAAACGTTCCCCGCGCTGTCAGCTCGGACCCACCGGAAGTGCCTCCTTATTACGCACAAAAAAATGAATACTCCCCTTGCTAGCTGGGACCCACCATGGTGGGAGGCTGACTTGTGGGCCTACTAAGTTGACTGGGACGGGGGCCTTTGTCAACTTTAGTCAATATGAACGATTCTAGCTCCAGTGACCATACGATGTCCATCCAACGGCCGTAGTGCTTCTTCAACCTTTGGTCTTCTTGCTCCAGCCGCCCAAAGCAGCGCCGGTCGTGCCGCATGCTCCTGCCTCCCGTGGCCAGCTGTGCTGCAGCGGAGGCCTCACCACCCCCTACTATTCCCACCGCTGGCCAGGCCTTGCGGCGACGGCAGCCTCACATCGCAGCCAAACCAGTGAACCCTCGTACTCCTCTCTACGCGGGCTTCCACTGTCTTGTCTTCCCCAGCTCCCCGCCATCCCCTTCCTAGGCCTCGCAATCGTCCACCGCCCTGGTGCTCTCAGCATAGCATGGTCAACGTGGTCAAGGAACGACTTCCATCGGACGTGTACTGTACGTGGAGAGGCTGACAGCTGGGTCCACGGCCGCAGCAAGGAAGTGCCTCCTTATTACGCGGAAAATAATGATTCCTCCACCTGACAGCTGAGACCCACTGGACGGGCCACTGTATTTCGCGAAAAAAACGTTTCCCCCTGACTGCTGGGACCCACCAGCTACATCTTTGCACGCAAGGAAGTGCGTTCGGGCAAAAAAACAAAATGATTCGCCCCCCTGACCGTTGGGACCCACCAGCGACACCTTCGCACGCAAGGAAGTGCGTCCGGGCAAAAAAAAAAGATTCGCCCCCTGACTGCTGGGACCCACCAGCTACATCTTCGCACGCAAGGAAGTGCGTCCGGGCAAAAAAAACCAAAACGATTCGCCCCCTGACTGCTGGGACCCACCAGCTACATCTTCGCACGCAAGGAAGTGCCTGACAGTCTGGACCCACCTGGTCGAAGCGTACGTAGCATTGTCATTCTGGTCGCGAACCTGTATGTACATACTGGTCGTAGTAGAGGCGCGCATGTACACGTACGTACAACGGTGGGGGTGCAAGAAAGAAAATATGGCCACGTACGTACATACGGGCAGGGTCTCGGATGCCTACTCGCGCATACGTACATGGCTGGGTCGGAACGGAGAAACAGCGTCGTCGTCGTGTTCATGGGGAGGCAACGGAATGCGTTGTGTTCATCGGGAGGCAACGGAACGCGTGGGAGCCAACCGGCTGGGTCGGAACGGAATGCGTGGTCGTGTTCATCGGGAGGGCTTGGACGGAACAGGCGATGGAAAGGAGGCATCGCGTACCGCACAACGGAGGAAACGGCCTTGTGTTCGACCGGCCACGTTCGAAACGGGGTCCTGTTGATCGGGAGGGGCCTGGCGTACGGCAAAACGGATGAAACGGACCTCCTACGGTCGAAACAGGGGTCATGTTGATCGGGAGGGGTGTGGCGTACCGCAAAATGGAGGAAACAGACCTCCTACGGTCGAAACGGGGGTCCTGTTGATCGGGAGGGGTGTGGCGTACCGCAAAATGGAGGAAACGGACCTCCTACGGTCGAAACGGTTGTCCTGTTGATCGGGAGGGGTGTGGCGTACCGTAAAACGGACGAAACGGACTTGTGTTGGAGCGCTACGGTCAAAACGGGTGGGAGGGGTGTGGCATACCGCAAAACGGGACTCCGCGGGATACTGTTCATCTCCACCGTCGACCTCCTCCAGCCTCCACGGGCTACCGTCGACCTCCTCCAGCCTCCACGGGCTCCTGTTCATCCAGCCTCCACCGCGTGCTACTCCACCGGCTACTGTTCAACCACCCCTCCACGGGCACCCCTCCACCGTCTACTGTTCATCCAGCCCTCCACACCACAGGGGCCTGTTCAACCACCCCTCCACGGCTACCCCTCCACCGTCTACTGTTCATCCAACCCTCCACACCACGGGATCCTGTTCATACAGAGGCAACGCCACCGCTCACTGTTCATCCAACCCCCCCCCCCCCGCAATCGCTCCATCGGGTTCAGTTAACAGCCATCGATCGATCGCTCGGGTTCAGTAACGCGTAGCCTCATGCAATCGCTCGGGTTCAGTTAGAGCCCAACGCCTCGCTCGGCTTCAGTTAGAGCCAACGCCTCGCACACACGCGCGTACGTACGAGAGAAACGCGCATCGCTCTCCCACCGTAACCGGCAACTCCCCGAAATTTTCCTCCCCCTTGCTTCTACCATGGTTGTTTCTGTCATGGACGGCCCAAAGAATGTGATGCAGCTGCGTCTCCGGCCCGCCCAGGACGAAAAGCCCATTTTCTGTCATGCTTTTTTGTCATAGAAGTAGGATCCCACCACATCTATGATGATACCGGGTTTTGTCACAATTATCGTCATAGAAGTGTCATATGTATGACAGGAAAAAATTTCGTTCGGCCCAAAATGTCACAGATGTGTCTTTTTTTTGTAGTGTTACTAATCTAAAGAGGCTACAATTATCCCCTACACTTGTGTGTTATCAAGACCTTTTTCTGGCGCTGTTGCCGGGGAGTCATAGCATGGGGGTGAATATTCTTGTGTGTGCTTGTTTGCTTTATCACTAAGTAATTTTTATTTGTTGTTCTTAGGTGTGCTCTATCTTTAGTTATGGATATGGAACACAAAATACCAAAACACTTAGGTGTACTTGCTACTCATGGAGATGTGGAACCTCCTAAAACCCTCGATGCTCGTTATATGAAAGAAATTATGTACTACTTTGATAATCCTGAGAAAACCCCATTCAACTATGTTATGGGAGACACGTTGGATCAACGTGAATACTTTAGGGATTATCGCTTGACACAAAAAGGGAAACTATCATGGGTTCAAATTTATATGTTGTATTGGTATGCTAGGCAACTATGCTTGAGATATGATTATACTTGTTGCTCTATGATGAAGTCTCCACACCTTCCCTTTTCATGCAAATTCAATGATAATGAAACCTTAGCTTCTTATGCTAATGGTATGTATGATTACTATGATGTGGAACGAATAGAAGAATTCGTTGCTTTTATGGGTGCTTATGAGATTGAATCTACGTTTAAAGAGTTTGAAGATTTTGATGATTCAGTTTACAGACCTGAAAATTTTGCTATACTTAGATATTGCTATGAAAATTATGAATACAATTTCAATATTGATGCATTTATTGAGAAAGTCTCCTCTGCCCAAGAAGAGATTAATATTTTGCAGGAAGCTATGGAAGAAGAAATTGATGAAACTATGAGCTCATTGGGTGAAAAAGATGATGAGGAGAGCAAAGAACAAAAGGAGGAAGAGTGGATTAGCTACCCATGCCCACCTTCTAATGAGAGTAACTCTTCAACTCATACATTGTTGAATTCCCCTTCGTGCTTACCAAAGGATGATTGCTATGATGATTGTTATGATCATGTTGATTTTCTTGAAATATCCATTTTTGATGATGTTTGCTATGCTTGTGGCCAAGATGCCAATAAGAATTATGCTTATGGAGATGAACTTGCTATAGTTCCTTATGTCAAACATGAAATTGTTGCTATTGCACCCACGCATGATAGTCCTATTATCTTCTTGAATTCTCCCGACTACACTATATCGGAGAAGTTTGTGCTTACTAAGGATTATATTGATGGGTTGCCTTTTACTACTACACATGATGATTTTGATAGATATAATGTGCATGTGCTTGCTGATCCTACTTGCAATTATTATGAGAGAGGAACTATATCTCCACCTCTCTATGTTTCCAATATGATAAAATTGCAAGAAATTGCTTATACTATGCATTGGCCTTTACTATGTGTGCATGAATTGTTCTTTTATGGCATGCCAATGCATAGGAAGAGAGTTAGAATTCGTTGTTGCATGATATATGTTACTTTGTGCTCACTACTAAATTACAAATCATTGTTAATTAAAATTGGCTTTGATATACCTTGGGATCCGGGTGGATCCATTACTTGAGCACTAAATGCCTAGCTTAATGGCTTTAAAGAAAGCGCTGCCAGGGAGACAACCCGGAAGTTTTAAAGAGTCATTTATTTCTGTTGAGTGCTTTTATATAGTTTAAAAACAACAAAAATAAAGAGGGGAAACCAAAACATTTCAAAAAGGAAAGTGAAAGTGAGAGAGACAAGCATTGTTGAAGTGGGAGCTAGCCTTGATCTTTGTTCATGCTCACGGAAACTTTGTGAATCTTAATTACAGAAACTTTTCATCAAAAATAATTATCCCCTTGTACAATTCTATTGTATTATAAAAATAATGTGCCAAGGTTTGCCTTTAGGATGTTTACAATGCTTGTTAGTTTGTATGGTGCAGGACAGAAACTTTGGCTGTAGTTCCCGATTTTAAATTTTTTACTGGAACGTCAAACGGTTCTGATTATTTTTGCACTGTCTTGCTATACAAATTGTTTATGTTTCCCAATTTTTGTAGATTTGTTAGGGTACCAAAAGTATGGTGAATGTTCAGATTGCTACAGACTGTTCTGTTTTTGACAGATTCTGTTTTTGATGCATAGTTTGCTTGTTTTGATGAAACTATCAATTTCTATCAGTGGATTAAGCCATGAAAAAGCTATATTACAGTAGACACAATTCAAAAGCAAAATATTAATTGGTTTGCAACAGTACCTAGAGTAGTGATTTGCTTTATTATACTAACAGATCTTACCGAGTTTCCTGTTGAAGTTTTGTGTGGATGAAGTGTTTGATTGAGGAGGTCTCGATATGAGGAAAAGGAGGAGAGGCAAGAGCTCAAGCTTGGGGATGCCCAAGGCACCCCAAGTAATTATTCAAGGATACTCAAGCATCTAAGCTTGGGGATGCCCCGGAAGGCATCCCCTCTTTCTTCAACAAGTATCGGTATGTTTTCGGATTCGTTTCGTTCATGCGATATGTGCAAGTCTTGGAGCGTCCTTTGCATTTAGTTTTCACTTTTATTTTATGCACCATGCTGGTATGAGATAGTCCTTGGTTGATTTATAGAATGCTCATTGCACTTCACTTAAATCTTTTGAGTATGGCTTTATAGAATGCTTCATGTGCTTCACTTATATCATTTGAAGTTTGGATTGCTTGTTTCTCTTCACATAGAAAACCGCCATTTGTAGAATGCTCTTTTGCTTCACTTATATTTGTTAGAGCGTGGGCATATCTTTTGTAGAAAGAATTAAACTCTCTTGCTTCACTTATATCTATTTAGAGAAATGACAGGAATTGGTCATTCGCATGGTTAGTCATAAAATCCTACATAAACTTGTATATCGCTGAATATGATATGTTTGATTCCTTGCAATAGTTTTGCGTTATAAAGGTGGTGATATTAGAGTCATGCTAGTGGGTGATTGTGGATTAGTAGAAATACTTGTGTTGAGGTTTGTGATTCCCAAAGCATGCATGTATGGTGAACCATTATGTGACGAATTTGGAGCATGAGGTATTTATTGATTGTCTTCCTTATGAGTGGCGGTCGGGGACGAGCGATGGTCTTTTCCTACCAATCTATCCCCCTAGGATCATGCGCGTAGTACTTTTTTTTGATGACTAATAGATTTTTGCAATAAGTATGTGAGTTCTTTATGACTAATGTTGAGTCCATGGATTATACGCACTCTCACCTTTCCCTAGCCTCTTCGGGACCGTGCATTGCCCTTTCTCACCTCAAGAGTTGGTGCAAACTTCGCCGGTGCATCCAAACCACGTGATAGGATACGCTCTGTTGCACATAAGCCACCTTATATCTTCCTCAAAACAGCCACCATAGCTACCTATCATGGCATTTCCATAGCCATTCCGAGATATATTGCCATGCAACTTCCATCATCATCATATACATGACTTCAGCATTCATTGTCATATTGCCTTGCATGATCGTAAGATAGCTAGCATGATGTTTTCATGGCTTGTCCGTTTTTTGATATCTTTGCTATGCTGGATCATTGTACATCCCGGTACACCACCATAGGCATTCATATAGAGTCATATCTTTGTTCTAGTATCGATTTGTAATATTGAGTTGTTAGTAAATAAAAGTGTGATGATCATCATTATTAGAGCGTTGCCCCAGTGAGGAAAGGATGATGGAGACTATGATTCCCCCACAAGTCGGGATGAGTCTCCAGACTTTATGAAAAATAAAAGAGGCCAAAGAAGCCCAAATAATAAAAAAAGAGGCCAAAGAAGCCCACTAAAAAAAGAAGAGAAAATAAAAAAATGAGAGAAAAAGAGAGAAGGGGCAATGTTACTATCCTTTTACCACACTTGTGCTTCAAAGTAGCACCATGTTCTTCATATAGAGAGTTTCTTGAGTTATCACTTTCATATAGAGAAAAATGAACGAGGTCTTCATGAGCAAGCAAGTTGGATGCACACCCACTTAGTTTCAGTTTGAGCTTTCATACACTTATAGCTCTAGTGCATCTGTTGCATGGCAATCCCTACTCCTCGCATTGATATCAATTGATGGGCATCTCCATAGCCCGTTGATTAGCCGCGTCGATGTGAGACTTTCTCCCTTTTTGTCTTCTCCACACAACCTCCACCATCATATTCTATTCCACCCATAGTGCTATATCCATGGCTCACGCTCATGTATTGCGTGAAAGTTGAAAAGGTTTGAGAACATCAAAAGTATGAAACAATTGCTTGGATTGTCATCGGGGTTGTACATGATTTGAATATTTTGTGTGATGAAGATGGAGCATAGCCAGACTATATGATTTTGTAGGGATAACTTTCTTTGGCCATGTTGTTTTGAAAAGACATGATTGCTTTATTAGTACGCTCGAAGTATTATTGTTTTTATGTCAAATGATAGACTATTGCTTTGAATCACTTATGTCTTAATATTCATGCCATGATTAGACATATGATCAAGATTATGCTAGGTAGCATTCCACATCAAAAAATATCTTTTTTTATCATTTACCTACTCGAGGACGAGCAGGAATTAAGCTTGGGGATGCTGATACGTCTCCGTCGTATCTATAATTTTTGATTGTTCCATGCCAATATTATTCAACTTTCATATACTTTTGGCAACTTTTTATACTATTTTTGGGACTAACATATTGATCTAGTGCCAGTTCCTGTTTGTTGCATGTTTTATGTTTTGTAGAAACCCAATATCAAACAGAGTCCAAACGGGATAAAAATGGACGGAGAACATTTTTGGAATATTTATTATTTTTGGGAAGAAAAACAACGCGAGACGGTGCCCGAGGGGGGCACGAGGCAGGGGCGCACCCCTGACCCTCGTGGGCACCTCGTAAGGCGGTTGACGCTCTTCTTTTGCCGCAAGAAAGCTAATTTTCGAAGAAAAATCAGGGCAAAGGTTTCAACCCAATCGGAGTTATGGATCTCCGGATATAGAAGAAATGGTGAAAGGGTAGAATAAGAGAACGCAGAAACAGAGAGAGACAGAGAGACAGATCCAATCTCAGAGGGGCTCTCGCCCCTCCCACGCCATGGGAGCCAAGGAACAGAGAGGAAACCCTTCTCCCATCTAGGGAGAAGGTCAAGGAAGAAGAAGAAGAAGGAGGGCTCTCTCCCCCTTGCTTCCGGTGGCACCGGAACGCCGCCGGGGGCCATCATCATCACCACGGTCTACACCAACAACTTCATCGCCCTCATCACCAACTCTTCCACCCCTCTATGCAGCGGTGTAACCTCTCTTTTACCCGTTGTAATCTCTACTTAAACATGGTGCTCAACACTATATATTATTTCCCAATGATGTATGGCTATCTTATGAGGAATTCACCTTGCAAGACAATACACACAATAGCCCAAACGGCGGGGTTATGTCCAAGAATATGCATTTTCATGTTATGCTTCCAACTAGCAAAATTAGTACCATCAAAGTAAGGACCTCTACGGTGGTAATTTCCCTCGCTAGACGCCATACTCTCCTAGGTTGTGAAACCAAGGCTATGATCACCAAAAGCTATGGAAATCAAGGAAAATGGAGACCAAAACTCTGATAGCAATTGTAGGATTGAAAGTATGTCTAGAGGGGGGGTGATTAGACTACTTGACCAAATAAAAACTTAACCTTTTTCCAGATTTAGTTCTTGGCAGATTTTATCAACTTAGCACAAGTCAAGCAATCTTAACACAATTCTTGCAAGCATGCAAAGAGTATATAAGCAGTGGAAAGTAAAGCATGCAACTTGCAAGAATGTAAAGGGATGGGATTGGAGTGTGCAAACGCAATTAGAGACACAGATGTTTTTGGTGTGGTTCCGATAGGTGGTGCTATCGTACATCTACATTGATGCAGACTTCAACCCATGAAGGGTAAGGCTGCGCGAGTCCACGGAGGGCTCCACCCACGAAGGGTCCACGAAGAAGCAACCTTGTCTATTCCACCATGGCCATCGCCCACGAAGGACTTGCCTCACTAGGGTAGATCTTCACGGAGTAGGCGATCTCCTTGCCCTTGCAAACTCCTTGGTTCAACCCCACAATCTTGTCGGAGGCTCCCAAGTGACACCTAACCAATCTAGGAGACACCACTCTCCAAAAGGTAATAGATGGTGTGTTGATGATGAACTCCTTGCTCTTGTGCTTCAAATGATAGTCTCCCCAACACTCAACTCTCTCTCATAGGATTGGATTTGGTGGAAAGATGATTTGAGTGGAAAACAACTTGGGGAAGGCTAGAGATCAAGATTCATATGGTTGGATTGGAATATCTTGGTCTCAACACATGAGTAGGTGGCTCTCTCTCAGAAAATGAGTACTGGAAGTGTAGGCACGTTCTGATGGCTTCCCTCACGAATGAGGAGAGGGTGGAGGGGTATATATAGCCTCCACACAAAATCTAACCGTTACACACAATATACCAAACTCGGTGGGACCGAATCAGAAAAATCGGTCGGACCGATCCAATACATAATGTGACCGTTAGGCAATTTCGGTGGGACCGACATGTCAACTCGGTGGGATCGATATCATTAGGGTTAGGGCATAACGTAATCTCGGTTTGACCGATTACACAAACTCGGTTGGACCAACTTTGGTAATAATCTAACTAGAGAGTTGGTCAGGCAAACTCGGTGGGACCGATTCGCTCGACTCGGTGGGACCAAAGCGTTACGAAAAGGAAACAGAGAGTTTGCATTGCAGACTCGGTGGGACCGATTGCTCATCTTGGTTAGACCGAAACATTACGAAGGGAAACAGAGAGTTTGCAACCCCATCTCAGTGAGACCGAGATCCCTATCGGTTAGACCAAAGTGGCTAGGGTTTCCGGCAGTGGCTATGTCAAATGAACTCGGTGGCGCCGGATGGATCAAATTGGTGGGGCCGAGTTTGACTTTTGGTTTGGGACATATGTGGATATGAGAAAGTGGTTGAGGGATTTGGAGCATATCAATAAGAATTTTGAGCAAGCAAGCCATTAAGCAACACCTCATCCCCTTTTAATAGTATTGGCTTTCCTATAGACTCAATGTGATCTTGGATCACTAAAAATAGAAAATGTAGAGTCTTGGACTTTAGAGCTTGAGCCAATCTTTTGTCCTTAGCATTTTGAGGGGTCCACAATTCTTATCCATGCCATGCCAATCATTGAACTTTCCTGAAATATTTATCTTGAAATGGCATTAGTTCAATGAGCTATATGTTGTTAATCATTACCAAAACCACCCAGGGATAGTTGCACTTCCACAAACTGATCTAAAGAAAAAGTATGGGGTTCAACTGCCATACATGAGAGTTTTCTATGGTAAGCAAATGGCCATTGACAACATATATGGTAAGTGGACTAAAAGTTTTCATTTGCTTTATACATTCAAAGTTGAGGTTGAGAAGGCATCACCTGGTAGTGTAGTTCACATTGATAAGCACACAGTGGAGTTCAAAAAAATGGTCAGAGAAGGTCCAATGAGTGTTTTAGGAGAGCCTTTGTGTCATTTAAGGCCTGCTGGAAAGTGTTTCTAGATGTGTGTAGGCCATATCTGGCAGTAGATGTCACTACTCTGAATGGGAGGTATAGAGGACAACTTGTAAGTGCTTGTGCTATAGATGCAAACAACTTGATCTTTCCAGTTGCTTATGGTGTGCTAGAGGTAGAGAGCATAGAGAGTTGGACATGGTTTTTCCAGCACTTGAAGGACCTCATAGGGCACCCAAAGGGGCATGTACACACTGATGCATGTAAAGGACTTGAATCAGTTGTAGATGATGTGTTCCAAGGAGTAGAGCATAGGGAGTGCATGAGGCACCTTGCTGCTAAATTCTCCAAGAAGTTTAAGGGGGATTTTTTTGATAAGAACTTGTGTCATGTTCCCTAACTTATAGCAGTAAAAAGCATAACTACCATCTGAGGCAGTTGTATAGCAAGCCTGATGTGAAAGAGTATTGAGATGAGCATCACACCAAGATATGGGCCATGACACTTTTTAATGAATTCTACAAGTTAGATTATGTGAACAATAACCTTGCATAGTCATTTAATTCCAAGATAAGAAAATGGAAAGGATTGCACATTGTAGACCTATTTGACAAGATCAGGCAATATTTGATGGAGAAATTTGACCTGATGTAGAGCATTGCTGCTGCTACTTATGTAGGGCACATCATAGTCCCTAAAGTGATGAAAATGCTGCTGCTAAAGTCCAAGGGCTTGGACATGAACATTGTGAAGAGAAGTACATTTCAGGCAGAGGTAACTGCAATTGACAAAGAGAAGAGGGAGTGGAGGTATCATGTGGATTTGCAAGCAATGACATGTAGTTGTAGAAAGCGGAAAATTACTGGATATCCTTGCATACATGCTCCCTATTTCATTACTTCAATGAGAGGTCCAGTAAGTGAGATAGATCAGTATGTGCATTAATTTTACTCAGTTAAAAGATTCAATCTCACTTATGCTGAAAATTTGCCTGCAATGGAGGGAAAACAGCAGTGGGACATTGTTGACCCTGGGTTTAAACTCTCTGCACCTGTGCAGCACAGACCTCCTGGCAGACCAAGGAAGGCTAGGATAAGGGCACAGTCTGAAGGAAAAGGCCTAGGAGGTAGGAGAAATAAGTGCTCTTGTTGTGGAAGACTAGGACACCGTGGGACCCACTGCAAAGAGTCCATTGATCCTGCTTTTGGAGAAGATGAGCATTGGGTGCTGATAATGCTGGAACAGAAGCTCTAGAATCTGGTCAAAATGAAGCTCCAGAATCTGCCCAAAATGAAGCTCCAGAACAAACTGCCCAAAATGAAGCTCCTCAAGAAGGAACAGAAGCTCCTAGCTCTCTTCCAACTGCTACTAGCTCTCCTGCTGCTCCTAGCTCTCCTCCAGCTACTACTACATCTAAGGCTATTGATAGTGATCTTGCTAGGTATGCAATATATTGTACTGCATGTACATGCATTAATTATGTAGCTATTTTTTTGCTGACACATCTTGATTGTGTTCATGTTTCTCAGCCCAAGGAAGAAATTTCAAAGGCCAGCTACAAGAAGTACAAACTGGGGTTCACCACAGAAGAAGGTGAAAGGTGGCATGTGATGACCCACAAGTGTAGGGGATCTATTGTAGTCCTTACGATAAGTAAGAGTGTCAAACCCAACTAGGAGCAGAAGGAAATGACAAGCGGTTTTTAGTAAGGTATTCTCTTCAAGCACTGAAATTATCGGTAACAGATAGTTTTGGGATAAGGTAATTTGTAACGAGTAACAAGCAATGAAAGTAAATAAGGTGCAGCAAGGTGGCCCAATCCTTTTTGTAGCAAAGCACAAGCCTGGACAAGTTCTTATATAGAGAAAATCGCTCCCGAGAACACATGGGAATTATCGTCAAGCTAGTTTTCATCACGTTCACATGATTCGCGTTCGTTACTTTGATAATTTGATATGTGGGTGGACCGGTGCTTGGGTATTGCCCTTTCTTGGACAAGCATCCCACTTATGATTAACACCTATTTCAAGCATCCACAACTACAAAAGAAGTATTAAGGTAAACCTAACCATAGCACGAGACATCCAAATCAGCCCCTTACGGAGTAACGCATAAACTAGGATTTGAGCTTCTGTCACTCTAGCAACCCACCATCTACTTATTACTTCCCAATGCCTTCCTCTAGGCCCAAATAATGGTGAAGTGTCATGTAGTCGATGTTCACATAACACCACTAGAGGAAAGACAACATACATTTCATCAAGATATCGAACGAATACCAAATTCACATGACTACTAATAGCAAGACTTCACCCATGTCCACAGGAACAAACGTAACTACTCACAAAGCATATTCATGTTCATAATCAGAGGGGTATTAATATGCATTAAGTATCTGAACATATGATCTTCCACCAAATAAACCAACTAGCATCAACTACAAGGAGTAATCAACACTACTAGCAACCCACAGGTACCAATCTGAGGTTTTGGTACAAAGATTGGATACAAGAGATGAACTAGGGTTTGAGAGGAGATGGTGCTAGTGAAGATGTTGATGGAGATTGACTCCCTCCCAATGAGAGAATCGATGGTGATGACGATGGTGATGATTTCCCCCTCACGGAGGGAAGTTTCTCCGGCAGAACAGCTCCGCTAGAGCCCTAGATTGGTTCCGCCTCGTGGCGGCGGAGTTTCGTCACGTAAGCTTGCTTATGATTTTTTTCCAAGGTAAAAGATTTCATATAGAAAAAGATGGGCACTGGAGGGCTGCCAGGTGGCCCACGAGGCAGGGGGCGCGCCCAGGGGGGTTAGGGCACGCCCCCCACCCTCGTGGCCAGGGTGTGGGCCCCCTCTGGTACTTCTTCCGCTCAATATTTTTATTAATTCCCAAAATGACTTTCGTGGAGTATTAGGACTTTTGGAGCTGTGTAGAATATGTCTCTAATATTTGCTCCTTTTCCAGCCCAGAATCCCAGCTGCCGGCATTCTCCCTCTTCTTGTAAACCTTGTAAAATAAGAGAGAATAGCCATAAGTATTGTGACATAACGTGTAATAACAGCCCATAGTGCAATAAATATCGATATAAAAGCATGATGCAAAATGGACGTATCAACTCCCCCAAGCTTAGACCTTGCTTGTCCTCAAGTGGAAGCCGAAATCGAAAAATATGTCCACATGTTTAGAGATAGAGGTGTCGATAAAAATAAAATACGGACATGAGGGCATCATGATCATTCTTATAACAGCAACATATATATATATATATTGTCATATGATTTCTTATGCTCAAGTAATAATCTATTCACAATGTCAAGTATGAATCAGAAACTTCATTGAAAACCAACAAACTGTAATCTCAGTCATTGAAGCAATTGCAATTTATCATAACATCGGAAAGAGTCAATATAAGAGCTTTTCAGCAAGTCCACATACTCAACTATCATTTAATCTTTCACAATTGCTAACACTCACGCAATACTTATGGTTATGGAGTTTTAATCGGACACAGAGAACGATAGGGGCTTATAGTGTTGCCTCCCAACCTTTTGCCTCAAGGGTAATGTCAACAATAATAGTTCATGCTAACTTACATCCAATTGGATATATATATCAGGATCTTTCCAACACGAGGTGCTTGCCAAAGGATAAAATATAAAAAGGAAAGGTGAAGATCACCATGACTCTTAATGTGAGACAAGAAGTGAAAGATCGACCCTTCGCAGAGGGAAGCAGAGGTTTTCATGTGCTTTTATGGTTGGATGCACGAAATCTTAATGCAAAAGAACGTCACTTTATATTGCCACTTGTGATGCAGACCTTTATTATGCAGTCCATCGCTTTTATTACTTCCATATCACAAGATCGTATAAAGCTTATTTTCTCCACACTAATAAGTCATACATATTTAGAGAGCAATTTTTATTGCATGCAACATGACAACTTACTTGAAGGATCTTACTCAATCCATAGGTAGGTATGGTGGACTCTCGTGGCAAAACTGGGTTTAAGGATATTTGGAGGCACAAGTAGTATCTCTACTTGGTGCAAGGAATTTGGCTAGCATGAGGGGGAAAGGCAAACTCAACATGTTGGATGATCCATGACAATATACTTTAATTAAGATGTGAGAAAACATAGCCCATTACGTTGTCTTCCTTGTCCAAAATCAACTCTTTAGCATGTCATACTTTAAAGAGTGCTCACAATCATAAAAGATGTCCAAGATAGTATATTTATATGTGAGAACCTCTCTTTCTTTATTACTTCCTATTAATTGCAACGATGACCAAAACTATGTTTGTCAACTCTCAACAACTTTTAATCATCATACTCTTTATATGTGAAGTCATTACTATCCATAAGATCAATATGGTCTCTTTTATTTCTTTTTGTTCTTTTATTTCCTCAAGATCATATTAAGATAGCAAAGCCCTTGACTCAACAATAATCTTTATTATAAATAGCTCACAGACTCGATTACATAGAGGGATCATAAAGCAAAACTCAAAACTAAATCATACCAAATCTTTATTCTACTAGATCAAGATATTACCAAAAAGGATCGAACAAAGAAAAACTATAAAGGTAGGAGTGTGATGGTGATACGATACTGGGGCACCTCCCCCAAGCTTGGCAGTTGCCAAGGGGAGTGCCCATACCCATGTAATTAGTTCCTCGGAGGTGGTGATGATGGAGTTGTTGGTGATGTAGGCTTGTTGTCTGTCTTCTATGGAATAGGCTCACCATCATAGAAGGATGATCGAGTCTCCAGGATCCTCAAATCTGCAGCCAAACTCATCCTCTTGAATCTATATTCATAGTCACAGTTTTGGTTTTGCAGGTCATAGATCTGGGCTTGCAGGTGCTCTATTTTATCATGAAGCTTGAAGATGGTCTCCCCAATGTTCTTGGCGTCCAGCTTGTCGTTGTTGGTGAACTCCGCGATCATCATTAGGTTGGCATTGAGTCCGCGTTCCACCATTGTCACGCCCAATATGCGACACTATCCTAAAGAGACTCGAAGGTCCCACCAAGGATAGAACTGCATATTGATACGCTTTTGCAAGGTGGATATCATTACATCAACATTACATAATAGATGGGGATACATACAAAAACATCCAATGACACAAGAATACAACAATATATCATACAGGAGAACAACATCCGTCTACAGATGAAACACAGACAGAAGCTCAAACAACATCCACCCTGCTAGCCCATGCTGCCGACCTAGAACCTATCCCCTGATCAAAGAAGAAGCAGAAGAAGAACTCCAAAACAAGCAAGCATCGCTCTCGCGTCATGATCATCGCAAAACATGTACCTGCAACTGTTGTTGTAGTAATCTGTGAGCCACGAGGACTCAGCAATCCCATTACCATGGGTATCAAGACTAGCAAAGCTTAATGGGAAAGGAAGGGGTAAAGTGGTGAGGTTGCAGCAGCGACTAAGCATATATGGTGGCTAACATACGCAAATAAGAGCGAGAAGAGAAGCAAAGGAATGGCTGTGAAGCTAGCAATGATCAAGAGGTGATCCTGAACTCCTACTTACGTCAAACATAACCAAAGACCGTGTTCACTTCCCGGACTCCGCCAAAAAGAGACCATCACGGCTACACACGCGGTTGATGCGTTTTAATTCGAATCAGGTGTCAAGTTATCTACAACCGGATATTAACAAATTCCCATCTGCCACATAACCGTGGGCACGGCTCTCGAAAGTTTATACCTTGCAGGGGTGTCCCAACTTAGCCCATGATAATCTCTCGCGATCAACGAAGGATATTCCTTCTCCTAGGAAGACCCGATCAGTCTCGAAATCCCGGTTACAAGACATTTCGACAATGGTAAAACAAGACCAACAAAGCCGCCTGATGCGCCGACAATCCCGATAGGAGCTGCACATATCTCGTTCTCAGGGCAACACCGGATGAGACATCCTACGAGTAAAACCAGACCTCGAGTTTCCCCGAGGGGGCCCCGCAGTCTACTCGGATCGGACCAGCACTTAGAGAAGCACTGGCCCGGGGGGCTAAAATAAATATGACCCTCGAGAGTGCGACTCCCAAGGGAACAGTAGGTGGTGGCGAGGCAAATGGTAAAACCAAGGTTGGGCCTTGCTGGAGGAGTTTTATTCAAAGCGAACTGTCAAGGGGGTCCCATAAATCACCCAACCGCGTTAGGGACGCAAAATCCGGGAACATAATACCGATATGACGGAAACTAGGGCGGCAAGAGTGGAACAAACACCAGGCATAAGGCCGAGCCTTCCACCCTTTACCAAGTATATAGATGTATTAATAATATAAGAGATATTGTGATATCCCGACATAATCCTGTCCACCATGGAGCAATCTTCAACTTCACCTGCAACTAACAATGCTATAAGAGGGGCTGAGCAAAGCGGTAACATAGCCAAACAACGGTTTGCTAGGAAGGGTGAAAAGGTTAGAGGCTGACATGGCAATTTGGGAAGGCTTGAAGAACAAGTGATAGGAAGCGCAGCATAGCGATAGAACGAAGCAACTAGCATAGCAATGATAGTAGTGAGATCCAGGGTAGCGGTCATCTTGCCTGAAATCCCGCAAGGAAGAAGAACGAGTCCATGAAGAAGACGAACGGATGAAGCCGAACCAAGCGTAGACAAACGAATCCTCACGATCGCAACGAAACAGGAACTAACGAGAAGGAGCACAACCGGAAAGAAGCAAACAACATGGTAAACACACAACACATAAACAAGGCATGATGCACAGACAAGTATGATGCATGTCCGGTTTAATAAGGCATGGCATGGCAAAGTGCAACAAACAACACTACAAATTAAGTGGAGCTCAATATGCAACGAGTTGCATATCGACGAAACACCACATCGAGTTATTTAGTTCACTCTCGTTTAGGAACACAACAATATTCAATGTTGTTAAACATGGCAAGAAGTGAAGCATAATAAAACTACCTAGCTAGGCAATTTAAATGAGGCCGGAAATAACAAACAACAATTTCGGAAAATCCTCATATGCAATTTATGAATTTGCTACTGTTCTGCCCTATACACAATTTTAGAGTTGTTAAACATGCAAAGTGATGCCACCATGTTAATCTATGCATTTTTCCACCCCATTTACATGTATAGTTTATTAAAATTGGAGCTACGGTTATTTAGTTATGAAATAAATCATTTTAGCATGGCATTTGAGCAAATTTAATCAAACAGCATTTTAAACATTTCAAACATGGATGAAAGTGGAATATTATGAAAGTACATGTAATTCCAAGCATTTTACATGTTTAATTCATTTTAATCCGATGCACGGTTTGTGAGATATTAAATGCATGAACATGAGGGTCTTTTTTGTAAAACTGTAATCTCTGGATAATGTCTAAATTCGCAGGCAAGGAAAAAACACATCACGGGCCGAAACTAGCTGGCCCAACAAAGCACAGGGTGAGGCGCTGGATCTGAAGGTCAGCAGGACTCATGGGTCGGCTCGGTGGGAGGCTGGCTTGGATCGATCGATGAAGGGGATCAAGCGGGCTGGAGGTCAACGCATGACCAAGGAGACTTGGCGCTGGTCGTCCTCCTCGCATGCAGAAGCAGGGGAACAGCGCGACGACGAAGAGGCCAGGCGCGATGCAGAGGAGGCGCCGGCAGCAGAACTTGGCGAGGCGGCGGCGACAGGGCTTGCCGGCGGCGCCCTGGAGGCGGGGACGAGGCCGAAGACACGGGGCCGCGTCGGATCTGTCGGAGACGGCCACGAACAGAGCAGAGCGGCAGCGGGAGCTGCAAGGCCATGGCGGGGGAGAAATTCAGACAAGAGGCTGAGAGATTAGAGAGAGAGAGAGAGAGAACCGAAGGGAGAGCTGGATGAGGTGAGGAGACCTGGCCGGCGCAGGGTGCTCGAGGAGGTCGTGGGGTGGAGCTCCGGCAAGACGCACGGGAGGCTGCAGAGATCTAACACCCATGATGCGGCTATATCTCCCACGTGTCGGAGCACGACTTATAGGCATAACCGCATGGTGGTTTTGTCGCAAGAAGGGTCATCTTCACACAATCCCATGTAATGAACAAGAATGGGATAAAGAGAGTTGGCTTACAATCGCCACTTCACACAATACATTGTTAAGATCATACATCATTCAAAATACACTCATAGACCGACTACGGTCAAATTCAAATGAAAAGAAGACAACCCAAAATGCTAGATCCCCGATCGTCCCGACTGGGCTCCACTACTGATCATCTGGAAACGATACATAGTAACGGCCAAGGTCCTCGTCAAACTCCCACTTGAGCTCGGTTGCGCCATCTGCGCTGGTATCCTCGGCACCTGCATCTGTTTTGGTAGAATCTATGAGTCACGAGGACTCAACAATCTCACACCCGCGAGATCAAGACTATTTAAGCTCATAGGTAGGAAAAGGGGTAATATGGTGGAGCTGCAGTAAGCACTAAGCATATAAGGTGGCTAACATACGCAAGTGAGAGCGAGAAGAGAAGCAACGCATTGGCCGAGAAGCTAGAAGCGATCAAGAAGTGATCCTGAAAACTACTTACGTACATAAATAACACAAACCGTGTTCACTTCCCCGACTCCACCGAGAAGAGACCATCACGGTTACACACACGGTTGATGCATTTTAATGAAGTCAAGTGTCAAGTTATCTACAACCGGACATTAACAAATTCCCATCTGCCTCATAACCGCGGGCACAGCTTTCGAAAGATAATATACCCTGCAGGGGTGTCCCAACTTAGCTCATCACAAGCTCTCACGGTCAACAAAGGATATACCTTCTCCCGGGAAGACCCGATCAGCCTCGGAATCCTGCTTCGCAAGACATTTTGACAATGGTAAAACAAGACCAGCAAAGCCGCCCGATGTGCCGACAAATCCCGATAGGAGTCGCACGTATCTCGTTCTCAGGGCGCACCAGATTGTCCAAACTTCCAATAGGCCAGCCCAAAGTTGCCCCTGGTGGCCACCAGCGGCTGACAGGTTGGACCAACACTCGAAGGAGCACTGGCCCGGGGGTTAAAATAAAGATGACCCTCGGGCTCGCAAAAACACAAGGGAAAAAGGCTTAGGTGGCAAATGGTAAAACCAAGGTTGGGCCTTGCTGGAGGAGTTTTATTCAAAGCGAACTGTCAAGGGGGTCCCATAAATCACCCAACCGTGTAAGGAACGCAAAATCAAGGAACATAACACCGGTATGACGGAAACTAGGGCGGCAAGAGTGGAACAAGTCACCAGGCATAAGGCCGAGCCTTCCACCCTTTACCAAGTATATAAGGAGCATTAAATTAAACAGGAGATATTGTGATATCCCAAAATATCCATGTTCCGACCAGGAACAAACTTCATCTTCACCTGCAACTATCAACGCTATAAGGGGGGCTGAGCAAAAGCGGTGACATAGCCAAACAACGGTTTGCTAGGACAGGATGGTTAGAGGCTTGACATGGCAATATGGGAGGCATGATAAACAGTGGCAGGTAGAGCTAACATAGCGATAGAGTGAGTACTAGCAAAGCAAAGATAGAAGTGATATCGAAGGTATGGTCATCTTGCCTGCAAGGTTCTCAGAGTAGTCGAAGGCTTGATCCTCGTTAGCGTACTCAACAGGTTCCTCGTGCACGTACTCGTCTCCCGGCTCTACCCAAAGCAAGAACACAAGCAAAGGAACCACAATAAATCACTGTGCAATGCACAAGCAACATGATGCAATACATGACATGATATGGGAGATGTGATATACAATGCATATGCGTGCTCCGGGAGGAAAAAGGATGAACAAGGCATCAACTTGGAAAACCAAGTATGCCGCTGGAAAGATGAGATGATTTCAGTTGAAATCGATATAAAGATCACCGGGAACGGATGCACGGTTTGCAAATGGCAAGCAAAACAATGGCACAAAGCTGCGATTAACAGCACAATGCTACTTAGCATGCAACAAGAAACTATGCTACAGCACCCCAACATACAAACAAAGCATATGGCAGTGATCTACAGGAGATTCTTAATAAAATAGGAACACTGAGCTACGACTAAATCACACCACAACAGGTTCAAACAAGCATGGCGAAAGTGCAAAAAAAAATCAGGTTGGATATGGCATAAACAGCATCACGAATCAATGTTCAGAGCAAGTTATCGACATGCTACAGGAACTTATAATAGCAAAACAAGACATGACATGATTCTACTCAAATCATAGATCAAAAGTCCCTTAGTGACCATGAGCCAAAAAAGGACCAGAAGATATGATGGCACCCATGTAAACATAGCAAGTTTCGTTAACAGATTCAGCAAACAGAGCATGGCATTGACAGAATTACGAAGGCATCTTCGCGAGCTCGATGCACTCACTACAGAGCATTTCATGATAAACTAAGCATACATCCATAAGGAATACATGGCATAGAAGATATACATGGAAAGAACAACATCATAGCATACACGAATCAACTACAACAACCATGGCAAAATTGAATAACATGTAAACAATCTGCCAGGAAACATTTGTAGCAAAAGTAGAGCACGAAAATGACATGCTAGACTACTCCATAATTGCAACCAGGGGCATGGATGGATAGAGCATAACCATATGTTCAAAACACCTTTACTGAAGTATCTCAAAATAGCATGGATCTCTCTGTAGATTCAAGTTTACATGGCATCAAAATAACAACAGAACAGGGACTAAAATCAGCAACATCGCGAAGCCTAGTTTGCATGCTTGTGCTAGTCACCACATTTATCACAAAAATACATGGTAATCACCTATGTAAAGATGGCATGTCATAGTTCAAAACACATGTAGGGCTCAAGTACATAAGGTGCACACATCAATCATGGCAAAAATGACAAAAGTACATGTTCTGATAAGAATCTGAAACTAACATTATGAAGCACTCTTCCAATAGTGTTTCGGGCAACAAGATAAGCTCAAATGAAAATGATGCAATGAGATGAAACTATGTACTCGTCGAGGCAAACAATTTGATATGCTACACACCCAAAACGGGGCCACGGGTGCAAAGTTATAACACGATGAACAGAGCATGATAATACTAACAGAAAAATGACTTAGCGGATTTCGGGGGAGAAAGAAGTCAACCCTGGTTCTCAGATCTGGATCCGGCCCGCACGGAAATCGAGGTGGCTGGTGGCTCGCCGGAGAAGAGGTTGGGGAGGCTGCAGGGGCGAGGCCGGCCGGATCCGGCGGAGGCCGGCGCGGTGCGGGCCGCGGGAGAGCCGGCGGCCCGCACCGCGCTGGCGGCGGACGGGAACGCTGGCGGCGGACGGGGACGCGGCGGCAGGGGCGCGCGGCGGCGGCTGGCGGCGGGGAGGCGACGGCGGCCGACGGCGAGGCGTGGAGCGCGGCGGCGGAAGGCGTCACCGGCGCGGGAGGAGATGGGCGAGGGGCGCGCGCGGGGGCGGCGCGGCGGAGCTAGGCCGGGAGGGCCTCCCGCGGGCCCAGCGGGCTGGCGGCGCGGTGAAGTGGGCGCGACCACGTGGCGGCGCGTGGTTCGTTGGGCGGCGGCGGGCGGACGCGTCTGGCGCGGTCCGGACGTGTCCGGCGCGTGGAGGAAGGAGAGGCTAGGGTTTGATCCGGAATTTCAGAGGGGGAGGTGTTTTCATAGGTAGAGGGAGCTAGGAGGCTCCAAATGGAGTGCGGTTTTCGCCCACACGATCGTGATCCGACGACGGAGAGCATGGAAGTGACTTGGATGGGTTATTGGGCTGTTTTGGAGGGGTGTTGTGGCTGCAACCCAAAAGAGGCCTTTGCAGTTATGCGGTTAACCGTTGGAGTATCAAACGACCTCCAAATGGAACGAAACTTGACAGGCGGTCTACCGGTGCTATACCAGGGCCACTTGGCAATGCCCGGTCCATTCCGAGAACGTTTAATACCTGCACACGAAAAGAGACAAGAGGGGTGCGCCGGTGCATGTGGGAGTGTCGGATTGCGAAACGGACAACGGGGAAAATGCTCGGATGCATGAGATGAACACGTATGCAAATGAGATGCACATGATGACATGATATGAGATGCATGACATGAATAAAAAGCAAAACAAAAGACAAAAGCCCAACCATGGAGGGAATATCATAACACATGGCCGAAAATGGCAAGAGTTGGAGTTACAAAGATGGAAAGTTACATCCGGGGTGTTACAAGAGAGATCCATGGGCGGTTCCTGTCCACGGCAGATTGAGAGAGAGCCCTGAGAGATGAATACAAAGGGAGGAGAGAGAAGGAGGTGGGGCATGGCGCTGGACTTGGTTCTGGTCCTGCTGCAAGGGTCGACGAGGAAGATGGGACGCGGTTCAGGCGGTTGGGTTCACCGGAGCTCGGACGGTTGACACGGCGGTCAGATCCGGGCGCCGGGGTTTTGTTCCCGGCGCCGGAATGGAGGCGGGGTGCAGCAGCAAGGTGGGGAGCGCTCAGGCGCTGCGCTGTTGCTGCGGGCTCGAGGAGAAAGCAGAGGAGGAGCTCCTCTCTTGTGGGCTTGACCGAGGCAAGGAGGAGGATTTGGTGGTGGCTGGCTGGTGGATCGGGAGAGGAATTTTTTGGATCAGGGAGGAAGCTGCTGGTTGGTCCGGGAGGGATCCCGAGGAAACCAGGTGGAATGGCGGCGCGGTGGGATCAATGGGACAAGACCCCTAGGATCTAGGGTTGGACCTAATATTTATAACAGATGAAAACAGTTTAGGGCGGTTAGGTCCCTCCGATCGTAATCAGACGGTCGCAAATAAAATAGCCAGGGAGTCCAAAAGAGAAACCGATAATGATTTAGAGATGTTTGGTGATGATCCGGACCCATCGGTCGTGACCGTGCGGTTCGGGTTCGGGAAAGTTTCGGGTGAGCAAGCGAGGGGTTCGAGCATTGAGCAAAGATATTAAGCGGCCAGACAAGAGGGACTCGAAAAACCCGGTTGGTCTCGGAACAGACAACGGAGAGACACGGCAACTACGAACGAACTAAGAGTTTTAAGAAAACATGCGGATGTGATGCGGATGATGCAATGATGAATGCAATAAATAAATAAATCACACGGCGACAACGAAATACATGGAAGTCTTCTGGAGCGTCGGTCTCGGGGCGTTACAACACTCCACCACTACAAGAGGATCTCATCTCGAGATCTAGGATGGCACCGAAGAGAAACGGAAGAGGAAGAGGTAAAACAAAGTTGCTTCTTTGACAAACGAGTGAAACCAAAGAACCTTGAGAGGTTGAAAAGTTGAAAGAAAGAACACAACGGAGTTGAACACAATTGAGAGCACTGCGGTAGAAAATAGAAACAAGGAACACCATGTGAACCTTGGAGGTTGCAAAGCTATGAATGACGAGTACAATGGACAAGAAGGAATTGAAACCACTCTGGTTGAAACAAGATGAGAGAGGAAGAATTCGGGCAGCACTCCGGTTGAACATGGAAGGAATAGAACATGAACTTGAGAAGATGGGAAGATACTTGATGAAATCAACAACACACTGCCTTCGGAATTATTGTAAGAATGGCACAATGGGTAAGAAGGATTTCAGACAGCACTCGGGTTGAAAAGAGAGGCAAAACTTGATAACATGAAAGAACTTGAATGAGAACACAACACTCCGGTTAAACGGATAAGTAAGGAAAAGAACATGATCTTGACAAAACGAGGTGAAGGGTGAAAAGAGCAACATCACAATGCCTCCGAAAGAAATAATAGAAGATAGACCATTGGAATAAAAGAATGGAGAAGAAAATGCCAACTTCTGGCACAAATGAGCTTGGAAAGCACCCTTCCAAGAAGGTTATAATGGAGTTGTTGGAAAACCAACAATGAAACGAATAAGCTTGTAGTGGGCTTATGGAAAACATCTCAAGACTATGAGGTGACAACTGGCCACAAATGGAAACCATTGATTTGATTGAGAGCACCGAAGAGATGAAAAACTTCTTCCACCAAGATGATAGAGAGATAACTTGGATCATTGATAAACACCATAATAGCAGCATTCCTTAGGGAAGGCTTTAGGTGAAATCTTTACCAAGATAACTCCAACGAAGAGATTGATGGATTTAAAATACCTCATTCTTGACAACATGTGAATCACGAAACATGAATGGAAATTATCAAGAATGACATATCACCATCTCAAAAGATAAGTTAGAAAGAATTGCACTTCGAAATGCAAGAAGAAGAATACTTGAACTCCTCAGAAAAAAACATGTGTTGGGCACCATGTTTAATTTTGAGTATAGCTTGGCGGATCATAACTTCAAAAGAAATCTTGAAGAACAATTGAAGAATGAAAAGAATCCTTGAAGAACCATCATGTAGAGCCTCCATGAAGAACTCTGGTAATAAAAGGATGGTGAAAAGAAAAAGAAGTTGAAAACACAAGGTGAAGCCTTGCAATGATTTAGATGGAGCTTCGCGACGATGTAACCGAGAAAACTTGGAACTCCGAAAAAGGAAAAGATGAAACACTAGAACCGTGAATTACTTCATCATGAACAATCTCCGGAAGAAAAGAATTGAATCACCTCGAGGAAATAAGAATAAGAATTATTATATGCTTATCCTTCATCAAATTAAATTGATGACAAGCAATGGATTTGGCATACTACTTATTCCCGTAGAAAGGATTAAGAGAGATATAGCGCAAATTTGAGAAGGTATTGATGGAACCACCGGTGGGATTAAAAAGAACGAATGAATTGATATGATAACGAAGGAAGTGAAATCTTGAACGAACCACCGTAAGAATTGAAAATGAAAGTAGCAAAGGCACAATTCATCGGGAAGAATTGGAAAAGGAATGAAGATACTTGAGCGAACTTAGATACATGAGAACGAAGAGATCATGAACTAATTAGAGGATATTTGAACAATGCACCGATAAGATTTGGAGAAGAGGGCTGAAAGCTGGAATGAATAATTATGAGGTGATGGGCTCCAGAGAATCAAACTGAAAAGACTCCTGAATTGCTCCGGATGGATGAAAAAAATTCTCACAATCGAAAAAAATTATGAGAGGATGGCATCAAGCTAGAACAATGAATCTTGAAGAGAATGGAGCAAGATTTAAGAGAAACTCTTATTCGGTCTTCACATGGTAAGAATGATGACGAGAACCACCAAAATTGTTGAGACACTCCGGGATGAAGAATAGAAAGGTTGAACCAACGATCAAAAGAATTAGAAAGCGATCTTGAAGAAGACATCTAACTGATGAAAATTCATTCTTACGTCAAACTTGGAAAAGAATTTGCGAATGGCTCCTGACAATTAGAAGAGTCGAGTAAGATCCTGGGAAATGACCTGTGGGTTAGGGCCCACTCAAAATAAAACACCATTGAACAATTTTAAAGAGAGGTTGCACCGGTTGAATTAAATGGCTTGAATGAGATAACAACCTCGAAATATCTTGAACGGATTAAGAATGGAAACATGAATCTTTTGAGATATCTTTAGCACTCCGGATACGAATAGAGAGAGGTGAACGATTATGAGATGCACCGGCATGAAAAAGCATTAGAAACGAGGAAAGGAATCTGATGAATATGGAAAACTTGAATTGGATCCACCGGAGAAGAAACAACAATGAAAGATGATGAACCTGAAACTATTGAGCATCTTCATGGGAAATCACCGAATAAGAACATTGACGAGAAAAGAATGGAGAAACTTCACATCCATAAGATGGATACTTGATTAAGATATCCGAGTCCTTGAAGAAAAAGGGTGGGCGGGCGGGAAAACAAAGGCAACTTGGGATGAATGAAATAAACACCGTTGAGAAAACTTAGAATTGATCTTGCGGATGGGGAGAATGATGGGATCATCTCGAAGAGAAAACCACCGGTTGGAAATAGAATTAAGATGGCAATCTCGACGATCAAGAAGGATTAGTATCCCCATAGGAATATGAGAACACCGCTTAGAATAAGGTATGGAATCAATACTTGACAGCGAAGCAACTCGAATAACACAACAAAACAAAACAAGGATTGGCTTGCAGAATAAGCCGGAACAAACATATGATAGAGATTTCGTCCGAAGTTTTCGTGGTGGGGCCAACACAGGCTCGATCATACAACACCATCATGTACAAGGCAGTGCACATGACATACAAAGTGTCCCTGAACCAGCATAGGCAAGGGCTCTTTAAGACACAACGAGACCACTGTAAAAACGGCCGTGGATAGGCGGACCACTAGACGTCGAACCCCAATCTCATATCATGCATCTGTCGGAAAGATATTCTAGGAGCTACTTGAATTCCCACCTATAAACTCCCGAAACTTTCTGGTTATGCAATCTGGTGTTGGGGATACAGGGGAAGCAATATATCTCACCCAACCTAACAATCCCTACATCCAGTTGTATCCATCTGTCAACACATAACCAAGAAACCTTCGGAAATCATGTACCTCAACATTCGAAAAGCATCCGTTATACGAGCTATGGCAATACTCCCGAACTCCCCAGTACTGGGTGGCGTCGAGGTTATCTCACCAACAACTGCATAAAAGAGATTTTCGATGTCAGCAAAACTCAGGTATTCCAGAACTGCAACGATAAAATTGTGACGACAACACCTCGGAGCTCAACTCCCCGGGACACTGCCACAACCCCTAAATGTCAGGAGGCACCAAGAACAATGTTCTCGTCACAAGACTATCTGAACGATTCCAAGATACCCGCGTGATCCTAAAAAATATTTGTGAAAAATTGAGGAGAGGAAAGACAAAACATCTACGTCAAGAGTCCTCACCAGAGCGACGAAGGGGGCTGAAGAGTAAAAAGAATCCTACTCTCCGATATATATAATCCTAAGACTCAAAATAGTTTTCTTCTAGACTCAACAAGGCCAACAATCAAGGGGGCTCCTATGGTCGGTCGAGGCTCTGATACCAACTTGTCACGCCCAATATGCGATACTATCCTAAAGAGACTCGAAGGTCCCACCAAGGATAGAACCGCATATTGGTACGCTTTTGCAAGGTGGATATCATTACATCAACATTACATAATAGATGGGGATACATACAAAAACATCCAATGACACAAGAATACAACAATATATCATACAGGAGAACAACATCCGTCTACGGATGAAACACAGACAGAAGCTCAAACGACATCCACCCTGCTAGCCCATGCTGCCGACCTGGAACCTATCCCCTGATCAAAGAAGAAGCAGAAGAAGAACTCCAAAACAATCAAGCATCGCTCTCGCGTCATGATCATCGCAAAACCTGTACCTGCAACTGTTGTTGTAGTAATCTGTCAGCCACGAGGACTCAGCAATCCCATTACCATGGGTATCAAGACTAGCAAAGCTTAATGGGAAAGGAAGGGGTAAAGTGGTGAGGTTGCAGCAGCGACTAAGCATATATGGTGGCTAACATACGCAAATAAGAGCGAGAAGAGAAGCAAAGGAACGGTCGTGAAGCTAGCAATGATCAAGAGGTGATCCTGAACTCCTACTTACGTCAAACATAACCCAAAGACCGTGTTCACTTCCCGGACTCCGCCGAAAAGAGACCATCACGGCTACACACGTGGTTGATGCATTTTAATTCGAATCAGGTGTCAAGTTATCTATAACCGGATATTAACAAATTCCCATCTGCCACATAACCGCGGGCACGGCTCTCGAAAGTTTATACCTTGTAGGGGTGTCCCAACTTAGCCCATGATAAGCTCTCGCGATCAACGAAGGATATTCCTTCTCCCAGGAAGACCCGATCAGTCTCGGAATCCCGGTTACAAGACATTTCGACAATGGTAAAACAAGACCAGCAAAGCCGCCCGATGGGCCGACAATCCCGATAGGAGCTGCACATATCTCGTTCTCAGGGCAACACCGGATGAGACATCCTACGAGTAAAACCAGACCTCGAGTTTCCCCGAGGGGGCCCTGCAGTTTACTCGGATCGGACCAGCACTTAGAGAAGCACTGGCCTAGGGGGCTAAAATAAATATGACCCTCGAGAGCGCGACTCCCAAGGGAAAAGTAGGTGGTGGTGAGGCAAATGGTAAAACCAAGGTTGGGCCTTGCTGGAGGAGTTTTATTCAAAGCGAACTATCAAGGGGGTCCCATAAATCACCCAACCACGTTAGGGATGCAAAATCCGGGAACATAATACCGATATGACGGAAACTAGGGCGGCAAGAGTGGAACAAAACACCACGCATAAGGCCGAGCCTTCCACCCTTTACCAAGTATATAGATCTATAAATAATATAAGAGATATTGTGATATCCCAACATAATCCTGTCCACCATGGAGCAATCTTCAACTTCACCTGCAACTAACAATGCTATAAGAGGGGTTGAGCAAAGCGGTAACATAGCCAAACAACGGTTTGCTAGGAAGGGTGAAAAGGTTAGAGGCTGACATGGCAATTTGGGAAGGCTTGAAGAACAAGTGATAGGAAGCGCAGCATAGCGATAGAACGAAGCAACTAGCATAGCAATGATAGTAGTGAGATCCAGGGTAGCGGTCATCTTGCCTGAAATCCCGTAAGGAAGAAGAACGAGTCCATGAAGAAGACGAACGTATGAAGCCGAACCAAGCGTAGACGAATGAATCCTCACGATCGCAACGAAGCAGGAACTAACGAGAAGGAGCACAACCGGAAAGAAGCAAACAACATGGTAAACACACAACACATAAACAAGGCATGATGCACAAACAAGTATGATGCATGTCCGGTTTAATAAGGCATGGCATGGCAAAGTGCAACAAACAACACTACAAATTAAGTGGAGTTCAATATGCAACGAATTGCATATCGACGAAACACCACATCGAGTTATTTAGTTCACTCTCGTTTAGGAACACAACAATATTCAATGTTGTTAAACATGGCAAGAAGTAAGCATAATAAAACTACCTAGCTAGGAAATTTAAATGAGGCCGGAAATAACAAACAACAATTCTGGAAAATCCTCATATGCAATTTATGAATTTGCTACTGTTCTGCCCTATACACAATTTTAGAGTTGTTAAACATGCAAAGTGATGCCACCATGTTAATCTATGCATTTTCCACCCCATTTACATATATAGTTTATTAAAATTGGAGCTACGGTTATTTAGTTATGAAATAAATCATTTTAGCATGGCATTTGAGAAAATTTAATCAAACAACATTTTAAACATTTCAAACATGGATGAAAGTGGAATATTATCAAAGTACATGTAATTCCAAGCATTTTACATGTTTAATTCATTTTAATCCGATGCACGGTTTGTGAGATATTAAATGCATGAACATGAGGGTATTTTCTGTAGAACTGTAATCTCTGGATAATGTCTAAATTCGCAGGCAAGGAAAAAAACACATCACGGGCCGAAACTAGCTGGCCCAACAAAGCACAGGGCGAGGCGCTAGATCTGAAGCTCACCAGGCCTCATGGGCCGGCTCGGTGGGGAGGCTGGCTTGGATCGGTCGATGAAGGGCATCGAGCGGGCTGGAGGTCAATGCACGGCCGAGGAGACTTGGCGCTAGTCGTCCTCCTCGCACGCAGAAGCAGGGGAACAGTGCGACGACGAAGAGGCCAGGCGCACCGGTGCGATACAGAGGAGGTGCCGGCAGCGGAACTTGGCGAGGCGGCGGCGGCAGGGCTTGCCGGCGGCGCCCTGGAGACCGGGACGAGGCCGAAGACACGGGGCCGCGTCGGATCTGTCGGAGACGGCCACGAACAGAGCAGAGCGGCGGCAGGAGCTACAAGGCCATGGCGGGGGAGAAATTCATACAAGAGGCTGAGAGATTAGAGAGAGAGAGAGCCAAAGGGAGAGCTAGATGAGGTGAGGAGACCTGGGTGCGGCGTGCTCAAGGAGGTCGTGGGGTGGAGCTCCGGCAAGACGCACGGGAGGCTGCATAGAGATCCATGGGTGGTTCATGTCCACGGCAGAGAGAGAGAGAGCCCTGGGAGATGAATACAAAGGGAGGAGGAAGAACGAGGGAAGGAGGCGGGGCATGGCGCTGGACCTGGTCTTGGTCCTGCTGCAGTGGTCGACGAGGAAGACAGGACGCGGTTCAGGCGGTTGGGTTCACCGGATCTCAGACGGTTGACACGGCAGTGAGATCCAGGCGCGGGGGTTTCGTTCCCTGTGCCGGAATGGAGGTGGGGTGCAGCAGCAAGGTGAGGAGTGCTCGGGCGCTGCGCTATTGCTGCGGGCTCGAGGAGAAAGCAGAGGAGGAGCTCCTCTCTTGTGGGCTTGATCGAGGCAAGGAGGAGGATTTGGTGGTGGCTGGCTGGTGGATCGGGAGAGGAATTTTCTGGATCAGGGAGGAAGCTGCTGGTTGGTCCGGCAGGGATCCTGAGGAAACCAGGTGGAGTGGCGGCACGGTGGGATCGATGGGACAAGACCCCTAGAATCTAAGGTTGGACCTAATATTTATAACAGATGAAAACAGTTTAGGGTGGTTAGGTCCCTCCGATCGTAATCGGACGGACGCGAATAAAATAGCTAGGGAGTCCAAAAGAGAAACTGATGATGATTTAGAGATGTTTGGTGATGATCCGGACCCATCGGTCGTGACCGTGCGGTTCAGGTTCGGGGAAGTTTCGGGACATTAGTTTCAACATTTATAGGATTACCTGAGATATAATGTCTGATTCTTTGACCATTTACCACCTTCGTATTTGTGCCTTCGAAGTTGTTGATTTTTATGGCACCGGAACGATAGACTTCCTCGATAACGCAAGGGCTTTCCCATCTAGAGAGAAGTTTTCCTGCAAAAAATCTTAAACGAGAGTTGAAAAGCAAACCATAATCACCTACGTTTAACTCACGCTTTTGTATCCTTTTGTCATGCCATCTTTTAACTTTTTCTTTAAATAGTTTGGCATTCTCATAGCTTGGGTTCTCCATTCATCAAGTGAGCTAATGTCAAATAACCTCTTCTGACCGGCAAGTTTGAAATCATAATTGAGCTCTTTAATAGCCAATATGCCTTATGTTCTAGTTCGAGAGGTAAGTGGCATGCTTTTCCATAAACCATTTTATACGGAGACATACCCATAGGATTCTTATATGCAGTTCTATAAGCCCATAATGCATCATCAAGTTTCTTAGACCAATTCTTTCTAGATCTATTAACAGTCTTTTGCAAAATTAATTTGAGCTCTCTGTTACTCAATTCTACTTGACCACTAGACTGTGGGTGATATGGAGATGCAATTCTATGATTAACATCATGCTTAGCAAGCATTTTACAAATGCACCATGAATAAAATGTGAACCACCATCAGTCATTAAGTATCTAGGGACTCCAAACCTCGGAAAAATAACTTCTTTAAGCATCTTAAGAGAGGTGTTATGATCAGCATTACTAGTTGGAATAGCTTCTACCCACTTAGTAACGTAATCAACAACAACTAGAATATGTGTATACCCATTAGAGGAAGGAAACGGTCCCATATAAGCAAAGCCCCAAACATCAAAAGGTTCAATAACAAGAGAATAATTCATAGGCATTTCTTGACATCTACTGATATTACCAATTCTTTGACATTCATCACAAGACAAGACAAACTTATGGGCATCTTTAAAAAGAGTAGGCCAATAAAAACCGGATTGCAATACCTTATGTGCAGTTCTATCTCCAGCGTGGTGTCCTCCATATGCCTAAGAGTGACACTTGTGTAGGATCTATTCCTGTTCATGCTCAGGTACACAACGCCTAATAACACCATCTACTCCTTCTTTAAAAAGGTGTGGGTCATCCCAGAAGTAATGTCTTAAATCATAGAAAAACTTTTTCTTTTGCTGGTATGTGAAACTAGGTGGTATAAATTTAGCAACAATGTAATTAGCATACTCATCATACCATGGAGCATTACGAGAAGCATTTATGAAAGCTAATTGTTCATCAGGAAAGCTATCATCAATAGGTAGTGGGTCATCAAGAACATTCTCTAACCTAGACAAGTTGTCTGCAATAGGGTTCTCAGCTCCCTTTCTATCAATAATATGCAAATCAAATTCTTGTAGCAAGAGAACCCATCTAATAAGTCTAGGTTTACCATCTTTCTTTTCCATAAGACATTTAATAGCAGCAAGATCAGTGTGAATAGTTACTTTAGAATCAACAATATAAGGTCTGAACTTATCACAAGCGAATACAACTGCTAAGAATTCTTTTTCAGTAGTAGCATAATTTCTCTGGGCAGTGTCTAGGGTTTTACTAGCATATTGAATAACATTTAGTTTCTTATCAACTCTTTGTCCTAGAATACCACCTACAGCATAATCACTAGCATCACACATAATTTCAAAGGGTAAATTCCAATCAGGTGGCTGAACAATAGGTGCAGAAATCAAAGCTTTCTTAAGCATTTCAAATGCTTCTACACAATCATCATCGAAGACAAAAGGAATATCTTTTTGTAAGAGATTAGTCAGAGGCCGAGAAATTTTAGAGAGGTCCTTAATGAACCTCCTATAAAATCCGGCATGACCAATGAAACTTCTTATACCTTTGATGTTCTTAGGACATGGCATGTTTTCAATAGCATCAACTTTAGCTTTATCAACTTCAATATCTCTTTCAAAAAATTTATGCCCCAAGACAATGCCTTCATTAACCATAAAGTGGCACTTCTCCCAATTCAAAACAATACTAGTATCTTCGCATCTTGGCAAAACTCGTTCAAGGTTGCTCAAACAATCATCAAAAGAGGATCCATAAATGGAGAAATCATCCATGAATACCTCACAAATCTTTTCACAAGTCAGAGAATATAGCTATCATGCATCTTTGAAAGTTAGCAGGTGTATTACATAAACTAAAAGGCATACGTCTATAAGAAAAAGTACCGAAAGGGCAAGTAAAAGTGGTCTTTTCTTAATCCTCTACCGACACGGTATTTGAGAGAAACCATAGTAACGATCTAGAAAGCAAAAATGTGTATGTTTGGATAATCTTTCTAGCATTTGATCAATAAAAGGTAAAGGGTAATGATCCTTTTTAGTAGCTTTATTTAACTTACAGAAGTCAATTACCATCCTATAACCTGTAATAATTCTGTCGGATTTCGGGTTCCGGCAGACCCTTGAGGTTCGAACTCTGGGGTGCGCACAAAGATCTTTCCCCTACCAGCTCACGTCTCGAGGTGTCGCAAGGAATCTAGGCTAGAAAGAACAACACACAAGGGACACGAGGTTTATACTGGTTCATGCCACCATTGTGGTGTAATACCCTACTCCAGTGTGTGGTGTGGTGGATTGCCTCAGGGGCTGATGATGAACCATACAAAGGGAGAACAGCCTCGCGAGGGGCTGTTCTTGAGCTGGTGCGATGAACTGCTTGGGTGAGTTCAGGCGCTTCCCTCTCTCTTTCTCTCTGATCGATCCGTCCGTCCCCCTTTGCCCTGTGGTGGCTAGCTCTATTTATAGAGGGAGGCCCTGGGCCTCTTCCCAAATAATGAGCGGGGAGGGCGCCAACAATTGGCCATTTTGAAGGGGAACATCGAGTACACTTATCCTGACTAAAGTTGGTCTACGGCTGCCAAAGGCTCTGACGATGACGCCGTCCTGGGCTCCACAATGACCTCCATCCTGTCGTTCTGCTGGTCTTGGTCTTGTTGCACCGAAATGGTGACCTTTGCCTGATGCATTGGCCTGTGCTTGCCCCCTTTGCACCGAAGGGGAAACAAGGACACTGCGCAGGCCGGCGCCCGCCTGGTCTCGATTGTCATGGCTTGCGTCACAGGCTCCTCGCGAGGTGCCCTTGCCTTGATATCTCTGCCTCCTCGCGAGCCTGCCTGATGAGGCTGCTCCTGAGGAAGCTTCCTGTCATCCGCCGCGCGAGGCTTGGCCCCTCGTGAGGGTCTTAAGCTTGAGCTGATGAAGCTGGGCTGCATTGGGCCCCCACTTGAGCCACGCCGCAGGCCGCAGGCAGGCAAGTGTGGGGACCCCTGTTCCCAGAACACCGACAGTAGCCCCCGGGCCCAAGGCGCGCCCGGACTTGGCTTAGCAGAGAAGCGAAGGGGCAAGTGCGAAGCGCCGCGGGCCCCAATAGCATGCGGCCTTGAGCCCCGTGTGGCGGTTGATTGGACGTGGGCGTCTCCACTTCCCCATGATGCCTCGGCAACCCCACGACTTGACAAGTCCCTGCATGCAAAAATGGGTCATGATTACCTGCGATCGTGGTGGCCGACGGTTGGCCTTCTCCGGCTATAAATACAGAACGACGTGAGGTCTTCAAGTCCATCCCTTCCTGCTACTCCTTCTCATCTTCTTCCTCGCCCTTGCTCCACCTTACGCCAATGGCGCCTATCTGCCGGTTTTCTGCAGAAGAGAAGGGGAAGGCCCCCTGAGAGGGTCCCGACCCGCTTCCACCGAAGAAACGGCTAGTCCTCTGCCGCCGAGATGAGGGTGCTCGGCAGGAGGCGTCGAGGCCCTGGTACGAGCGGCCGCCGCCTGGGTTCCCGCTGCCCTTGTACGCCCACATCGAGGGCCCTCGAGAAGAAGGCGTCGAGCGGCACCGACGGTGCCGCCGCCCACACCGGCGAGTTACAGCGGTGTGTGTCATTCCTCCTGGGGTCCATGCCGAGGGCTCCTCTCGCGAGCTTGTGCTTCACGCTGCCATGCCTCCTCGATCTTGGATTCGCCTTCCTTCCTCCTTCGCCTCCGAGATCCCGTCGAGGGGGCCTCGGGAGCTCTGACTACAGCACGTCGACTGCAACACCCCCGTGACCGGGGCAGTGGTCGAGGTTGTTGCCCCGGGCAAGGTCTTCTTGACCCGCGGCTAGGGCGAGATCGCCCAGGTCTGCCGGACAAGGGGCGCCCATGTAATCCACCTCGAATACGATGGCGCCTCCTTGATGTTCTTCAAGGTCTTCGACGCGGAAGGACGCCGGTTGGAATGCTGCCCCAAGGAAGGCGGCCGGAGCATCGTCGTGGCAAGGACCAGGCCCGCCAACCGCTTCACCGGCAGCTCCTCAGGCAGCAGCGGAGGAGTCGGAGGGTCCAGTGACTCCGCCAAGCTCCACGCGACTCCGGAGACAAGCGACGATAGCTACGAGCCTCCGAGCTCGCGTCGCGCCCGAAGTAGGGCGGCTGCATCAGGCCGTCGGCACTGCTGATCTGGATGGGGTTGGCGCCGGCGCCTGATGGCCCACTGTTGATGATGACATCTCCTGTGGAGGCGTGCGTAGTTATTGCCCCTTAGCACCTTTTGTTCCCTGCGAGGAATCGAAGTACCACCCCGCAGGGGTATGTAAGGCACTGGCCATGTCTTTTGTGAATATTATATCCTTATTATGAATCGATGCGAGATGCTTGTCCTGTCCCGGCTCGGCTCCCCCTTTCTTTCCATACGAGGGCTTGGTGCTCTACACCGACAGGTCTCGGTCCCCAGGCAAGCTTCAACCATCGCTGGTATGCCAGGTCGCGATGTCGTGGTCAAGGCCAGGAGGTGAGCGGCCCAAGGTCCAGTAAGAGCCCCTGAGTTGCGATGCTCAGGAGGTCCCCTTTAGCGCTCATGCAGCCTCCGCTGGGCAAGAAAGGTAGGCAACATTGCCATGACAGAGCTGCACTAGGCGAGGGTTTAGCGCTGAGTCAGTTCAGTTTTGCGTGACTTATCTGGTAGGTTTGGAGTGGTTTTCAACGAAGCACCGGGCCTGCGTGGCGGTAGCTGAGGTGTTGCTGGGTTAGGTCCTCGTGAGCTTCTTCCCTCTCCCCCGCACTTTCCTTCATGCTCTACGTCCTCAGGTCCCGGCCCTCGAGCGAGCTCAGCCGCCGCTGGTATGACAGGTCGCGAAGCCGTGGGTCAAGGCCAGGGGGTGAGGGCTGGAGAGCCAGTAAGAGCCCATGAGTCGTGATGCTCAGGCGCCCCACTTTTAACGTGCAAGCGGATCGTGCCGGAGAGAAGGAGAGAAAGCTCGCGACGTCCCTAGCGTTGCTTCTAGAGTGGGTCCTGCATACCAATCACGAGGGGAAACAAGGTCTATTGTTACGGTTGCCAGCCAACCATTGGTCGCTCTGAGGGAGTGATTGGGGCACCGAGGGCCTGGTAAGGTGGCGCCTTGCGGGGCTGTCACGGCCAGAGCTCGACCACTCAGATTTTTCGGCATTGTAGGGACGGACCCGTATGCAAGTGTCGTGCCAGAGCGAGCGGCTCCAAGGTAGGTGTCAATCGAGCAGGCGATTAGGTCAAGAATGTTAAGCATGAAGGAGCAAATCCATTTAGATAGATGCAGAAAAAGCAAATGCCACTGGGTCAGGCCCGAGCAGCTTGGGGATAATGCAGCCCGAGGGGCGCCCCCAACAAGGTAAGCAAAGAACATGAGCAAAACGGATGGACCCACGTGACCTGGGAATGATGCAACCCTGTGGGCGCTCCCAGCTGAAAATGGAACTTGAAAGATGTCACCTGGTACCATTGGAGATGAAGTGATGCTGAAGTAGTGAACGACGCACGGTGAGGAGGCGGACCCTCACGAGCTCCCGGGACCAGGAGCCTCGGGAGGCTCCGGGGGCACGGGTGGATCTTCGAGGGCCATCTCCGTCTCCGCCAGGACCGCATAATGCCTGACCTCCTGAGCCTCCAGAATGCTCCTCATTAGGCGCTGATGAGCAGCGGCCGCGTTCGGCAGGCTGAAAGACATGCGAACGTAGCTATGAAGTGGACCCTCGCAACGCCCCACGCGTGAAGGCCAGAGGCGCTCCTGAGACGCGGCTCGGTTGAGCCCTGATATATCGATGCAGACACGCAGCCCACCATCCTCGCCTGGATGGGTGGCTACGGCGGGCAAACGGCGGCTACCGCGCATGACTCTTGACTCCTGTAGCTCTTGAATGTTTCTCGCGATGAACTCCTGAGGGTTTGGTCCTCCTTGCCTCATACCTTCCTGAGGGAAACGTGCTTTGAAGCATGCCTCCAAGTGGTGCCCGAGCGCCTCCTGTAACGCCCTCGATTCAATTGTACACTAATCATACACGCAAATGTGTACGATCAAGATCAAGGACTCACGGGAAGATATCACAACACAACTCTAGACACAAATTAAAATAATACAAGCTTTATATTACAAGCCAGGGGCCTCGAGGGCTCGAATACATCAGCTTGAATACAAATGAGTCAGCGGAAGCAACAATATCTGAGTACAGACATAAGTTAAACAAGTTTGCCTTAAGAAGGCTAGCACAAAAGCATCTACGATCGAAAAGGCAAGGCCTCCTGCCTGGGAGCCTCCTAACTACTCCTGGTCATCGGCGGTCTTCGTCACGTGGTAGTAGACGCCCTCGGTGTAGCAGCAGTCGTCAAAGGTGCCATCTGGCTCCTGGACTCCGTCATCTAGTTGCGTCATCCGAGAAGAATGGAAAAGGGGAAAAAGAGGGGGCAAAGCAACCGTGAGTACTCATCCAAAGTACTCGCAAGTAAGGATCTACACTACAGATGCAACATTATCAAAGAGGGGTTGTATATGTGGACTGGGCTGCAGAAATGCAAGAATAGAGAGAAGGCCTAGTCCTATCGAAGACTAGCATCTTCTGGAAACCACCATCTTGCAGCAAACAAGAGGGAGTAGAGTAGCATAAAGTAAAGTGGTAGTAGTGCTATCAACCTCGGCCAGAGATCCTTTCTCGACTCCCTGCGAGAAAGCAATCCCAGAGCCATACTATCCAGTTATCATCACAATCAAATCCTCATCACCATCCAGTTCTCATCACAAGTATCCAGTTCTAGTTGTATCGATCGGGATACAACTCCAAGTGTCCGTTACCGTAGGACAGGCTATCGATAGATGTTTTCTTCCCTGCAGGGGTGCACCAACTTACCCACCACGCTCGATTGACTCCGGCCGGACACACTTTCCTGGGTCATGCCCGGCCTCGGCCAAACAATACGCCGCAACCCGATCTAGGCTTAATAGAGAGGTCAAGCATGCCGGACTAAACCTATGCCCCCAGGGGTCATGGGCCATCGCCCCGGGAACTCCTGCACGTTGCGTGGGCGGCCGGTGAGCAGACCTAGCTACCTCCCTAAAAAGGCAAGAGCTTACCAGTCCAACCCGGCGCGCGCCGCTCCGTCGCTGACGTCTATTAAGCTTCGGCTGATGTACACGACGCAGAACACCCATACTATGCCCACGTGATGGTTAGTGCTATCAGGCCAGAGGCCCCTCGGATCAAATATCCAAATCGTAGTGGATTAGGAACGTGCGGTAACAAGCAGAGACTCACGAAAGATGTGACCCCGTTGCCCCGTCTCGAGGACTTGCGGCAAGGACCAAGAATGCCCGGCCACGCCTCGTAATTATCTCGCGGGCACCCTCCAGGTCAACCCGTCTCCACATCACTTTCCAAGTAACAGTTGTAAAGTCCAAGTATCCGTGTGTCCAAACATCAAGAGGAAAACCCAAGGAATCACCCCCGGGGGGTTCCACTCAATGTAATCATCAAGGTGAACGTAGAGGAATCACCCTCGAGGTTCACACTTGAGGGGTTGCTCGACAGAGCCGTATCGGAAGTGGTTAAGGAGGAAATCACCCTCGATGACCACGACCGAATAGCTACACTACAGGTTAACATCAGAAGTGCCGTAGAGGTCTCACCCTCGGCACTCAATAGTAACACTGCAGAGTCGAGCAACGAAGGGACGTGATGTGACGTGAGGTGTCGGGTCCTGGTCTTCGATCCCGTTGATCGGGTCTTCAATGATGAAGCAGGGGCAACAAGGACAAGGTGGGGGTCACTGATGGATCACTAACCAACCTATACTAACCAGTTTAGGATAAGAAGGTAAGGTACAATAACAGATACAAAAGCACGCTATGCATCAGAATAGGAGCATACAATAACAGTAGCAAAATCTAATGCAAGCATGAGAGAAAGGAATGGGCGATATCGGGATGATCAAAGGGGGGGCTTGCCTGGTTGCTCTGGCAAGGAGGGGGTCATCGTCGACGTAGTCGATCACAGGGGCATCAGCATCGTCAACGGGGTCTACCGAAAAGAAGAGGGGGGAGAAACAGTAAATACATAGCAAGCAAGTGCATACTAGGACAACAGGCAGAGCTAGACGTGTTCTAACATGGTGCAACACAATACCGACGAGGGCGGAAGTCAACCGGGAATGTTTTCCCGGTTCCGGACCTGTGTCAAACAGATGACCGGAGGGGGACAGTTCCATGTTCAGCATGCTAGGGGCATGTGACAGATGAATAGACCGTGTATTCGGATTCGTTAGATTTTTCTGAGCAACTTTCATATAGAAAACATTTTCATCCGAGTTACGGTTTATTTTCTATTAATTTTCAAAGTTTAAACAATTTTCCGGATTTATTTATATTAACAGAAATGGAATATGACGTCAGCATGATGTAGAGGTGATGTCAGCAATCAACAGGACGGTTGACTGGGGTCAACCCTGACCTATGGGTCCAGTGGGACCCACTGGTCAGTGACTGGACTAATTAAACAGTGTTAATTGGACTAATCTAATACTAATTATCAAGCGGGGCCCACTGTCAGTGTCTAATTGGTGAATAGATTAATTAGTCAATTTAATTAACACATTTCCTATTTATCTAAAACATTTTATTGACTCGGCCCCACATGTCAGTGGGTTGACTCAGTCAACGAGTCAACTGGGCCCACCCGTCAGTGGCTCAGCGGGCCCCATACGTCAGCGCCAGGTCAGCCTTACCGGCGTTGGCGCCGGAAGTACTCTGGCGAGCCTCCCACGGCGGCGCACGTCGGGAGAGGGGGTCGGGTTTCGCGCATAGGGGGTTTCCGGGGTCGTAGCTAGGTGCGTTCGACGCGGTTCGACGTCACACGCAAGATGGAGGCGACGGCCGGGGCCAGGAACGACCGGAACGGCGCCGGCGACGAGTAGAAACGGCGCCGGAGTACGGGCGCGAGCGGGTTCAGCGTTAGAGCGCGCGAGCGGCCAAACTAACCAACTAGGCGGGGTCTACGGCGCTCCAGGAGCTCGTCGGAGCTACTAGCTCGAGCGGAGGAGCTCGGTGGCGAGCCCTACGACGGCAATGGCGGATGGCGGAGCTCGTCTTGCGGGCGAGCTGGCTACGGCGAAAGGCACGGCACGAGGAGAGGAAAGGAGGAAGGGAGGAGCTCACCGGGCGGCACACACGATGGCCCTCGGAGGTTTAGGAGCTGCAGTGCAGTGGATCGATGCCGGCGAGCTCCTGTGATCCGAAGTGGAAGACGAGGCCGGGGGAGCGTTCTGGGGCGCCCGGCGTCTTGCAGCTCGTCGGGGAGGCGTAGCCGAGGGAGGCGGAGCGGTTGGACAGGTCGGCGAGGCGAACGGGTCTTGGTGGCCGCGAGGACGACGGAGAACGGCGGCGACCGCGTCGGTCTCCTCTCCAGAACGAAGGAGAGGGAGAGGAGAGAGCTGGATCTGGGGGAGAGGGGGCAAGTGGGTGAGTGGGGAGGGAGCCCGACGCGTCGGGCTGCCCTTATCCTCCCCGCGACGCTTGTAGCAGCGTGGCCGGCGAGGTGGTTCGGCGGCGACGTGCACGCGCGGTCGCTCGCACAGTGGAGGAGGGGGAAGCCGACAGGGGGGAGTGGGCCGGCCTAGCCTGGGCCAGTTGGCTCGGGTGGGCCGAAGCCCACTGGGAGGCCAGGGGCTCTGGCCCCTTTCCCCCTTTTCTTTGCTTTCCCTTCTTTTTTCTTTTTCCAGCAACTTTTGCCTCTGCTTTGAGCCACTATTGACTTTGCAAAATTATGCCACTGGCCAAAACAATTTCAAATAATGATCAGGCACATGTTTAGCAAAACAATTAAATTAACCCCAGGGGTTACTATAGCATCATTACACCGGGGGTGTTACAACTCTCCTCCTCTAAAAGAAATTCTCGTCCCGAGAATTAAGAGGTAGAAGGGAACAGGTCGGGGTATTCAGCACGGAGGTTATCCTCGCGTTCCCAAGTGGCTTCATCCTTAGAATGATTTGACCATTGCACCTTGAGGAACTTGGTAACCTTCTGGCATGTTCGACGTTCAGCTTCTTCAAGAATGCAGATCGGATGCTCCTTGTATGTGAGATCATCTTGAATTTCAATCAATTCCGGATCCACTTCACGTTCCGGATCCTTGAAGCATCGACGAAGTTGCGACATGTGAAAGACGTCATGAACATGAGAGAACTGAGGTGGCAACTCCAGTTGATAAGCCACCAGTCCACGACGGGCCAGAATGCGGAAACGACCAATGTAGCGCGGAGCTAGCTTGCCCTTGACTCCGAACCGATGAGTGCCTCTCAAAGGAGTGACACGCAGATAAGCTTGTTCACCAGGTTGATAAGTTGAACCCCAGTGTTTCCGGTCATAGTTGCTCTTCTGGCGGGACTGGGCCGCCTTGAGATTATCCCGGACAATGCGAACCTGCTCTTCAGCTTGTTGAATAATGTCTAGACCAATGAGTGCCCGTTCCCCAGTTTCTGACCAATTCAGAGGGGTTCGGCACTTACGTCCATAGAGCACTTCGAAGGGTGCCATCTTCAAGCTGGCTTGATAGCTGTTGTTATAAGAGAACTCCGCATAAGGGAGAGATTCTTCCCACTTCTTGCCGAAAGAAATAACACAAGCTCGAAGCATGTCTTCAAGAATTTGATTGACTCGCTCGACTTGGCCTTGGGATTGGGGATGATAAGCAGTGCTCCAGGTAATATGAGTTCCCATTGCCTCTTGGAAACTATCCCAGAACTTAGAAGTGAAAATACTGCCGCGGTCTGAACTGATCTCCTTCGAAATGCCGTGGAGTGACACAATTCGGGAGATATACAAGGTTGCCAATTGACTAGCAGTGATAGTCTCCTTGACTGGCAGAAAGTGAGCAACCTTCGAGAATTGGTCGATGACGACAAAGATAGCATCGTTACCTTTCTGAGACTTGGGAAGGCCAGTGACGAAGTCCTTTTGGATCTTATCCCACTTCCATTCAGGAATCGGAAGCGGTTGTAGAAGTCCAGCCGGTTTCTGATGTTCTGCTTTGACGCGACGACAAATGTCACATTCTTCAATATATCGAGCAATGTCTTGCTTCATTTTAGACCACCAGTACTTCTGACGGATGTCTAGATACATCTTGGTACTTCCTGGATGAATAGAGAGAGGGGTGTCATGCGCTTCTTTCATCACCTTCTCTGTCATAAGCTCGAACCGGGGTACTACAATGCGATCTCTGAAGTATAAGGTTCCATCTTCACCAAGTGAGAAATCTCTGGATTTCTCTAAGGCAAGATCCTTTTTCATCAAATCAACGTGAGCATCTTTGACTTGAGCAGACTTAATTGCTTTCAGCAGAGTTGGTTCCAGTACAAGGTTATTCAGAGAACCCTGTGGAACTAGTTGAAGGTTTAGCTTGCATAGCTCTTCATAAAGGCGGGGTTGAGCTTTGTAGACCTGGTGATTATTGCAATAAGACTTTCGGCTCAGGGCATCGGCCATTACATTAGACTTGCCAGGTGTATAAGATATACCGCAGTTGTAGTCAGCAATAGCTTTCATCCATCGCTGCTGACGGAGGTTCAGATCTGGCTGAGTAAACAGGTATTTCAGACTCTGATGATCGGTGAAGATCTCACAACGATTACCGAGAAGGTATTGTCGCCATAGTTTCAGTGCAAAGATAACCGCAGCAAGCTCGAGGTCATGAACTGGGTACTTTTCTTCGTGAGGACGCACTTGACGGGAGGCATAGGCAATCACTCTGCGCTCTTGCATTAGGACGCAGCCTAATCCTTGACGTGAAGCGTCGCAATAGATGACAAAGTCCTTGCGAGAATCAGGGGGAGCAAGCACTGGGGCAGAAGTCAGTTTGTCCTTGAGTGCCTGGAAACTTTCCTGACATTTGTCTGTCCAATCGAACTTAACGCCTTTGTGAAGCAGATTAGTCAGTGGCTTGGCGATCTTGGAGAAGTTCTCGACAAAGCGGCGACAATAGCTGGCCAGTCCGAGAAAGCTTCTGACTTGCTTGACAGTCTTCGAAGGGGTCCAGTCAAGAATAGCCTGAACGCGCTCTGGGTTGATGGCAATACCATCCTTGGAGATAACATGACCAAGGTAGGTGACTTCGGGTAACCAGAATTCACACTTGGAATACTTGGCATAAAGTTGATGCTCTCGAAGCTTCTCCAGAACAAGACAAAGATGTTCAGCATGTTCTTCTTTATTCTTCGAATATACCAGTATATCATCCAGATAGACTACGACGAACTTGTCGAGGTAATCCATGAATATATAGTTCATCAGACGAGAGAATGTAGCTGGAGCATTGGTTAAACCGAATGACATGACGGTGTACTCGTAAGAACCATAACAAGTCACAAATGCGGTCTTTGGAATATCCTCTTCACGAACACGGATTTGGTGGTAACCCAACCTCAAGTCGAGTTTAGAGAATATCGATGAACCAGCCAGTTGATCATACAGATCATTGATCCGAGGAAGGGGATATTTGTTTTGAATTGTAGCTTGGTTTATAGGACGATAGTCTTGGACCAAACGGTTCGTATTGTCCTTCTTCTTGACGAAGAGAGAAGGTGCTCCCCAAGCAGAGGAACTTGGACGAATGAAACCTTTGTGAAGAGATTTGTCGATTTCCTCCTTAAGCTCAAGGAGTTCATGAGGTGGCATCTTGTAGGGTCGTTTGGCAATAGGAACGGTGCCTGGTTTCAAGTCGATGACGAACTCGACAGCCCGGGCAGGGGGTATTCCTGGAAGTTCTTCTGGAAATACGTCTTGGAAGTCGCGAATGACTTGAATCTTTTCAATTCCCTCAAGAGGTGTTGTGTTCAACGCATTCAAGACATAAAGTCGTGCTTCAGCATTTTGAACAAGCTGAGCATGGTAGCTTACTATCTCATCGGAAGGATGTAGGAGGTGAACGCCCTTGGTGGCGCAAACGATAGAGGTAGTATGCGCTTTCAACCATTCCATTCCCAGAATGAGGTCAATTGTCACATCCCTAGCTTTACCCTGGCCTTGGACTAGCTTGGTTGCTGCATCATGTTTAAATTCAAATGAAATTTGAATTGAGGAATTTTCAAAGCCTCAGAATCCTTTAAAAAAATGAAAAATGATCAAGATAAAAATTGCTTCAAATAAGTCCAAGAAAATGTTCTTGTTATCCTCTGGAAATATTGGCAAGAGGTAAAATCCAAACCAATATTTTCGGTATCTCAGAAACATTTATTTTGGGTATTTGAATTAAATCAATAGCTATTTGAATTGGACTTATATCTACTGTTAAATAAATATAGGTCCAATAATTCTGAAATATTTTTGTGGAGCATTGTTTTAATTCTTTTAGCTCCTAAAAATATTGTCAGAAGCAAAATAAATTGAATTGGTTTCAAAACCAAATTCAAAACAAACCTGCAAAAAAGAAAACAGAACAAAAATAAAACAAAGGAGAGAAACCTTACCTGGCGCTCACCTCGTAGCCCACCTGGCCCAGCAGCACGGCCCAGCCCGCCACCGCTACTCCCCTGTCGTCTTCCTCCTCGCCAGAAGGACGCGGACACCGCGATGCCGCCGTGCGCGCCACCTCCACCCTGCTCTGGCCACCTCCTGCTTCCTCCCCGAGCCCTCTGGTGACGCCACGCGCCTCCCCGACCCCCTCTCACTTCTCCCTCGCTCTCTGGACCTCCCTCCCCCTCGCTCCTCTGCTTCCCCCCCCCCATGACCGAAAGCCGCCGCCGAAGTCGCTCGCGACCACCGAGCCCACCAGCCCTCCCTCGCCCATCCAGCGTGCTCGAGAGCTCCGTCACGACATCCTCGACCTCCCCACCAAGCCATGGAACTACGGACGCGCCACAACACCGCCGGCATCGCCGTTTCCATCGCCGGCCGCCGAGGATCTTCACCGTCAATTCGCCACCATCGTCGCTTCCCCGAGCTCGCTGACCCTCCCTGCACGATCCCCGTGAGTCCCTGCTTCGTTTCCCCCTAACCCCAAGTCCGATTTCGAGCTCTAGCCGCCCCCTCTACCGGAGCCGAGACGCTCCGCCGCACGGACTCGTCGCCGGCGAAGCCCCGGTGACCAAATGGCCCCGCGCGTGCGTCCGTTGCACTCGCAACGACCCGTGGAGCAACGCTAGCGTGGCAGCTAGCTTGTTTGCAAGCCGCAGCGCTAACCCCACACCCACCCGAGCTCCGGCCGCTGCCTCGGGCTCCATTCCGGCGAACCCCGGCCACCCCACGCCCTCTCGAGGGTCCCCCTAGATGCGCGGGAGCACGGGCTCACCCCTGGTGCCCTCAGCGCGACCAGCCGCGGGCTGTAGCGCCGTCCCAAGCAACTCCGGCGAGGTCTCGCCGTCGCCGTGGTCGCCGGCGTCACTAGCTGACGTGGCGCTAATTTAGTTAGCACTAATGACCACGCTAAACACCCCCCCACAGACACTGACAGCGGGCCCGTAGCGGGTCAAAGCCCGAGTCAACGCGGGATTAGGCCCTGTGTCACTGACGTGTGGCCCCCACACGTCAGGTTTGACCCTGACCAACCCCTGTTGCCTTGCTGACGTCATCATGACATCAGGCTGACGCAATAAGTGTTTTCTGGATTTATTTTATTTCAGAAAATTCCAGAAAATTGTATAAACTTCAATAAATCATAGAAAATTAACCGTAACTCCAAATTAAATAATTTATATATGAAAAATTATCAGAAAAATTCAAAGAATCCATCTGTACCATTTTCATGCATGTTAGAACAACTTATAGCTGCTGTTTAGCATAAATCATATAAAGGGCATTTAATTAATCACATATGGAGTTTGAATTTGAATTTTATATTCAAACCAACTTCATTTAATCTGTTGCTAGTTGCATTAGCCCAAAACACATTCATTTTGCCATGTCATGATCATGCATCATATTGTGCATTGCATTGATTGTGTTCCTTTCTGTGTTGCCGGTATTTGTCCCCTCTCGATAGACGTGATATCGATGATGTGATCGTTGACACTGATGAAGACTCAATGTTATCTTCAGAAGTGCCAGGCAAGCAAAACCCCCTCGTTCATTCCGATAAAATCCCACTCTCTCGCTCCTGCTCTCTTTTACTACATTAGGACAACAACGACATATTTGTTACTTGCTGCGGTAGCTGAACCCCTTCATCCTTTGCATGACCTGTCATTGCCACAGTAAATAGATGAAACCCACTAGCATGAGTAGGAGTTGTTTGAGCCCTGATGTGCCTACGCATTCATGCTTGTTTGTCATGCCTGCTACTGCTTAGAGTTGAGTCAGGTCTGATTCATCGAGGATGAATCAGAGGTGTGTGAACATGTCCTACTATGTGTGAGCTAAGTGTGTGAACATGATTTGGTAAAAGGTGTCGGTGAGAGGCCATGTAGGAGTACATGGTGGGTTGTCTCATTGAAGCCGTCCTTAGGAACTGAGTTCTGTGTTTGTGATCCATGATTCAGCTACTACCATGCATTGGGCCCTGAAATATGACCCCGCTCGACCTCTTATTCACCCTAGTCCTCTGTCCAGGAGTTGCAAGTAGTTTCTGGTGTTTGTAGCTTACTGGAGGCCGTGGACAGCGCTGACCGTAGGGGTGGGCTGTGATGCGGTAGGTACGTGGCACGGTGTACCGGATGCCCGTTTGGTATCTCGGGAACCCTGTTCACATCGTTTGGGGCTGTGAGCGAAACTCCGGCCGGATCTCCTCATGGATGGAACCCGAATAGGCGATAAACCTGGACTAGAGACTTGAGTGTTTAGGTAGGTCGTGGTCTACACCCACGTCGGCTTTCGCTTGAAGTCTGCCGAGCACATGTCGTGTGCAGACGCTAAGTGGTGGAAACATGTATGAAGAAGTACACCCCTGCAGGGTTAACATCATCTATTCGAAGAGCCGTGTCCGCGGAAAAGGACTTCTGGGTTGCTTACATCAGTTCATAGACAAGTGAAAGTGGATACTCTAAAATACGCAAGATAAGCGTGAGTGCTATGGATGGCGTTCTCGTAGGGAGACGGGAGCGGATCCATAGTGGTGTATTGATATGGTGAATATGTGGACTCGTGTGCGCCACCTCAAAAGAGTTACTTGCAGTCGTAGTTCAGGATAGCCACCAAGTCAAAGCTGGCTTGCTGCAGTTAAACCCCACCATCCCCTTTGTTGATAATGATGCATATGTAGTTAGTTCTGATGTAAGTCTTGCTGGGTACATTTGTACTCACGTTTGCCTATTTTATGTTTTTGCAGAGAGACTTCAGTCTCACTAGTAGTTCCACGTGGACTTCGACGTTTAGCTTGTTACCTCAGCTACGATCTTGTGCCCTCGGCAGGATCTGATAGATAGTCAGGCTTCTCAGCCTTTTTCATTTATAGATGTCTGTACTCAGACATGATAGCTTCCGCTTGTGCTTTGACTTGTATGCTCTGATTGTTGGGTCATGAGACCCATGGTTGTAATATCTCGCTCCTCGGAGCCTATTGATTAAATTACTTGAGTCGTAGAGTCATGTTGTGATGCCATGTTGTATTTGCACATATCGAGCATATTGTGTGTATGCTATTGAAATGCTTGGTATGTGTGGGATCTGACCATCTAGTTGTTTATCTTTAGTAGCCTCTCTTACGGGGAAATGTCTCCTAGTGTTTCACTGAGCCATGGTAGCTTGCTACTGCTCCGGAACACTTAGGTTGGCCGGCATGTGTCCTTCTTCGTTCCTGTGTCTGTCCCTTCGGGGAAATGTCACGCGATGAATACCGGAGTCCTGTTAGCCCGCTACAGCCCGGTTCACCGGAGTCCTGCTAGCCCAGTGCTACAGCCTGGATTCACTCGCTGATGACCGACACGTTCGATGCTGGGTCATGGATGCCTGTCCCTGTAAGTCTGTGCCACTTTGGGTTTACGACTAGCCATGTCAGCCCGGGCTCCTTATCATATGGATGCTAGCGACACTATCATATACGTGTGCCAAAAGGCGCAAACGGTCCCGGGCAAAGGTAAGGCGACACCCGTGGGAATACCGTGCGTGAGGCCGCAATGTGATATGAGGTGTTACATGCTAGATCGATGTGGCATTGAGTCGGGGTCCTGACATCAATATTGGAAGAATCAAGAATAATGGGAGAAACACGAAATTCCAACCCTTCAATTTCAAGGGGGACGTCGCGACCAATCATGGTAGTTCGACACTGACCCGTAGGGGTGCGTACCACTATCGGAGTGTTCATGGGCTTGCAACGAATGTCATGTGCGTAAGCAAAATTTTCTGACATGAATGAATGTGATGCTCCTGAATCGAATAGAACAGAAGCCGGTACTGAATTAAGAAGAAGAGTACCCATCACAGTGGCAGGCTGGTCTTGAGCTTCATTCAGATCAACATGATTAGCCTGACCATGACCATAAGGTCTGGCATTATTGTTTATGGGGCTGATTGTTACGGCTAGTTGAAGGTAGAGCGAGCTGGCTCTTTTTCTGACTGCACTCTTTAGCAACGTGGCCGGGGCGGCCACATCTGAAGCACAGACCATCATTGGGATCGGGAGCAGGAGCTTGGGATGGTACATCTCGAAGAGGCTGCCTCTCTGGTGGAGGAGGCAGACGAGGTGCTGCATAGGACTGTCTTGGTGTAGGTGCAGTTGGACGATACATGCTGTGGGGAATCCATATCCGACGCTTCTGCGCTGACGGGCCCGAAGATGGGCCAGCGTCACGGCTACGCCTGAGGGATCCCTGGTGTTCCTAAAGACCAGTCTCAACCTGAATAGCCTTGTTCACCAAGGTGGTGAAGTCGGCAAAGTCATGAATGAGCAGTGCTAGCTTGATATCAGGGTGAAGTCCATCACGAAACTTCTCTTGCCTACGAGCATCAGTTGCAATGTCTTCTTCAGCGTATCAGGACAATTCCAAGAATTCCAGCTGATAAGCATCTACAAACTTGTTGCCTTGGGTGAGGTTACGAAACTCGCGCTTCTTCCTGTCCATGATTCCCTGAGGAATGAAGCGGGCACGGAAAGCGGCTTGGAAATCCGGCCAAGTGATGACCGTTCCAGTAGGTAGGGTACGCCTATGGCTGTCCCACCATTGAGCAGCGGGACCCTTGAGGAAGAAGGATGCGAAGGTGACATAGCTGGCAGGGGCACTAGCAGACTCCATTTCATACGTGATGTCTCGGAGCCAGTCATCAGCATCAAGGGGCTGAGTTGAGCTGCGGTAGATTGTCGGGTTGAGGCCCATGAAGTCTTGCAGAGTAACTGGGGTTGGCTGTTGATTCATGTTCGGACGAGGAAACTGAGCCATCATTCCTTCCATGAACTGGCGATTCAACTCAAACTGTTGCATCATTCCAGCAAAGAATTCAGGCGGTGGTGGATCGTTGGCACCATGACCACGACCAGCCGGTCTAACCATCCTGCTAACATGTAATAGGGGGTAGTTCAGCATTGAGCATTTGCAAAGGCAAGGATCATTCATGATGAAAACATGCATAATGAAGGAGGTACGATGGATTCCACTCCGTAGTCAACACGACAGGTGTGTGTACTATTCAAGAGGCTATTCTAAGGAATAACTATGGCTTTATCCAACTTCGGGGTGAATGTGGTCACGGGATCCTAATGTTAGTAAATTCGTTTAACCCGAGTAGAAGAGAGTTTAGAGTCCCAGAGTATAGACGAGGAGTAAAAGATGCTAATACCACCCAATGGCGACGTGGACCCGTAAGCCACACAGCCAATGTTAGTAAAAGTTTTCAGTGACTAGACTCAACTTCGGCCAAGGAGTTGGAAAGGGGGCTACCTACAGGCAGTCGGCTCTAATACCAACTTGTAACGCCCTCGATTCAATCATACACTAATCATACACGCAAATGTGTACGATCAAGATCAAGGACTCACGGGAAGATATCACAACACAACTCTAGACACAAATTAAAATAATACAAGCTTTATATTACAAGCCAGGGGCCTCGAGGGCTCGAATACATCAGCTTGAATACAAACGAGTCAGCGGAAGCAACAATATCTGAGTACAGACATAAGTTAAACAAGTTTGCCTTAAGAAGGCTAGCACAAAAGCATCTACGATCGAAAAGGCAAGGCCTCCTGCCTGGGAGCCTCCTAACTACTCCTGGTCATCGGCGGTCTTCGTCACGTGGTAGTAGACGCCCTCGGTGTAGCAGCAGTCGTCAAAGGTGTCATCTAGCTCCTGGACTCCGTCATCTGGTTGCGTCATCCGAGAAGAATGGAAAAGGGGAAAAAGAGGGAGCAAAGCAACCGTGAGTACTCATCCAAAGTACTCGCAAGCAAGGATCTACACTACAGATGCAACATTATCAAAGAGGGGTTGTATATGTGGATTGGGCTGCAGAAATGCCAGAATAGAGAGAAGGCCTAGTCCTATCGAAGACTAGCATCTTCTGGAAACCACCATCTTGCAGCAAACAAGAGGGAGTAGAGTAGCATAAAGTAAAGTGGTAGTAGTGCTATCAACCTCGGCCAGAGATCCTTTCTCGACTCCCTGCGAGAAAGCAATCCCAGAGCCATACTATCCAGTTATCATCACAATCAAATCCTCATCACCATCCAGTTCTCATCACAAGTATCCAGTTCTAGTTGTATCGATCGGGATACAACTCCAAGTGTCCGTTACCGTAGGACAGGCTATCGATAGATGTTTTCTTCCCTGCAGGGGTGCACCAACTTACCCACCATGCTCGATTGACTCCGGCCGGACACACTTTCCTGGGTCATGCCCGGCCTCGGCCAAACAATACGCCGCAACCCGATCTAGGCTTAATAGAGAGGTCAAGCACGCCGGACTAAACCTATGCCCCCAGGGGTCATGGGCCATCGCCCCGGGAACTCCTGCATGTTGCGTGGGCGGCCGGTGAGCAGACCTAGCTACCTCCCTAAAAAGGCAGGAGCTTACCAGTCCAACCCGGCGCGCGCCGCTCCGTCGCTGACGTCTATTAACCTTCGGTTGATGTACACGACGCAGAACACCCATACTATGCCCACGTGATGGTTAGTGCTATCAGGCCAGAGGCCCCTCGGATCAAATATCCAAATCGTAGTGGATTAGGAACGTGCGGTAACAAGCAGAGACTCACGAAAGATGTGACCCCATTGCCCCGTCTCAAGGACTTGCGGCAAGGACCAAGAATGCCCGGCCACGCCTCGTAATTATCTCGCGGGCACCCTCCAGGTCAACCCATCTCCACATCACTTTCCAAGTAACAGTTGTAAAGTCCTAGTATTCGTGTGTCCAAACATCAAGAGGAAAACCCAAGGAATCACCCCCGGGGGGTTCCACTCAATGTAATCATCAAGGTGAACGTAGAGGAATCACCCTCGAGGTTCACACTTGAGGGGTTGCTCGACAGAGCCGTATCGGAAGTGGTTAAGGAGGAAATCACCCTCGATGACCACGACCGAATAGCTACACTACAGGTTAACATCAGAAGTGCTGTAGAGGTCTCACCCTCGGCACTCAATAGTAACACTGCAGAGTCGAGCAATGAAGGGACGTGATGTGACGTGAGGTGTCGGGTCCTGGTCTTCGATCCCGTTGATCGGGTCTTCAATGATGAAGCAGGGGCAACAAGGACAAGGTGGGGGTCACTGATGGATCACTAACCAACCTATACTAAGCAGTTTAGGATAAGAAGGTAAGGTACAATAACAGATACAAAAGCAGGCTATGCATCAGAATAGGAGCATACAATAACAGTAGCAAAATCTAATGCAAGCATGAGAGAAAGGAATGGGCGATATCGAGATGATCAAAGGGGGGGCTTGCCTGGTTGCTCTGGCAAGGAGGGGGTCGTCGTCGACGTAGTCGATCACAGGGGCATCAGCATCGTCAACGGGGTCTACCGAAAAGAAGAGGGGGAGAAACAGTAAATACATAGCAAGCAAGTGCATACTAGGACAACAGGCAGAGCTAGACGTGTTCTAACGTGGTGCAACACGATACCGACGAGGGCGGAAGTCAACCGGGAATGTTTTCCCGGTTCCGGACCTGTGTCAAACAGATGACCGGAGGGGGAAAGTTCCATGTTCAGCATGCTAGGGGCATGTGACAGATGAACAGACCGCGTATTCGGATTCGTTGGATTTTTCTGAGCAACTTTCATATAGAAAACATTTTCATCCGAGTTACGGTTTATTTTCTATTAATTTTCACTGTTTAAACAATTTTCTGGATTTATTTATATTAACAGAAATGGAATATGACGTCAGCATGATGTAGAGGTGATGTCACTTGAGCTGATCCGCTGAGCTGAATGTAATAGCGCACGCAGAGCACCCGAGAGGGCGCGTGGCCTCAAGCTTGGGGAGGACTGCATTCACCTCGCGAGCAAACTGCTTGAAGATGCGCTGTGAGGCTGGGGCCTGGGCGCCGCCAGGATGCAAGCGATTGCGCGCGGCTCCTGGAAGCCCCTAGCCCCCTCGTCCAGATGCTGGTCTTCATTCCTCCTTGGCGGTGGTGGCAGAGGAGGGAGGCCTGCGTTGTCGTGCGGGCGATCCTCATGGGGCTGATCCCTCCAACCTCCCTCGCGAGGCTGGTCCTGCCAACAATCCTCGCGAGGTCGGTCACGCCATCCTTGGCGAGGGCCATGGTCTTCCCATTGTCCTCCACCTCTTCCTCCTCCTCGGCCATAGCCCCGGTCATTGCGCTCGGGGCGTCGGACGATATGCCCATCTCGCACGGCCCTGAGCTCTGGGCATTCGTTAGTGTTGTGGGTGTGGAGGTCGTGGTACACGCAGTACCGGCTACCCTTGGATGACTCAGGCTGATCCCTGCCTCGCTTGGTGTCTGGCTCTGCTGCGAGCATAGCAGCTCCCTTACGCTTCACGTCCTTGACCTTGGGCTTCTTCTCTTCTAGATCGGCAGCCGGCAGCTCGAGGAGGGAGAGGCGCCCTTCCTCAGCCCTGGCGCACTTGGTCGCCAAGTTGAACAGCTCCAGGGATGTGCACAGGTCTTCATGGATTGCTAGCTCCTCTTTCATCTTGATGTCACGCATGCCATCGGAGAAGGCTGAGATGATGGCTTCCTCAGTCACCCGGGGGATCTTGAGGCGAGCGTTGTTGAAGCGCTGGATGTACTTCTTTAGGGTTTCTCCTGGCTGTTGCTTGATGCAGCGCAGGTCACTCATGGCCGGAGGCCGATCGCGAGTGCCTTGGAAGTTGGCGATGAAGCGAGTGTGCATCTTGTCCCAGGAGGAGATCGTGCCAGGAGCCAGGTTCAGGAGCCAGGTGCGGGCGCCGTCCTTGAGCGCCATGGGAAACCAATTCGCCATGACCTTTTCATCCCCGTTGGCGGCTTGGATGCCCAGCTTGTAGAGCTATAGGAACTCTGCGGGGTCTGCAGTGCCGTCATAGTGAGGGGGCAGGTCAGGCTTGAACTTGCCTGGCCATGCGACACTGCGTAGCTCGGGGGTGAAGGCGCGGCAGCCTGCGGTGGCCACCAGAGCCCTTTGCTAGTGCTGGGCTTTCTCCTGGAAATTCCCACGTGCCACCGCTTGGAGCAGCGCGGGGTCTTGACGTGGTGGTGCAGGGATGCGGTCATGGCGCACCGGTGTTGGGAGCACGCGGGCACCTTCTTGGGGACGAGGGATTTCTTGCAACTCCTTTCTTGCCGCGCAGGCACTAGACGTGGATGGTCTCGTCCTGGGGCCACGCGCCTTGGAGCTAGGGCGCCTTCTTGGGGAGGAGGTGGCGGAGGCACCTCCTGATCCTCGCCTCCTGCGCAGGATGAAGGGCACGGCAGCGAAAGAGATGGCCAAGGAGAGCCCCCTGCGGCGTTGGCGATCTCGGTGATGTGGGCGAGCTAGTCCTCGTAGACGTCATCGACGGGACGGTACTGCAGGAGCTCACGCGCCAGGAGCAGCGCAGCGTGCGCGTCCGTGGGGGCGCGACGGGCGTGGGATGACAACCGGCTGGAGTCAGCCCCGGGGTGGCGGTGCGGCCTTCCCGCCGCACCGAAGGATGCAGGGACAAGGCCTGCTCCTCGTTCCCCGTCGGGCCGATGGTGGCGTTGGCGACAGGCGACGGGGAACGATGGGGGCGACCGCCAACAGGCGCCGTCTGGGCGACGCGGGTGGCGAGAGCAGCCCGACGCTCGGCGCGAGCCCGGCGAGCATTAGCCATGGATACGACGGAAGATCACACGCGACCAGCGGAAGAAAGATTCTGGCGCACCCCTACCTGGCGCGCCAAATGTCGGATTTCGGGTTCCGGCAGATCCTTGAGGTTCAAACTCTGGGGTGCGCATGAAAATCTTTCCCCTACCAGCTCACGTCTCGAGGCGTCGCAAGGAATCTAGGCTAGAAAGAAGAACACACAAGGGACACGAGGTTTATACTGGTTCAGGCCACCATTGTGGTGTAATACCCTACTCTAGTGTGTGGTGTGGTGGATTGCCTCAGGGGCTGATGATGAACCATACAAAGGGAGAACAGCCTTGCGAGGGGCTGTTCTTGAGCTGGTGCGATGAACTGCTTGGGTGAGTTCAGGTGCTGCCCTCTCTCTTTCTCTCTGATCAATCCATCCATCCCCCTTTGCCCTGTGGTGGCTAGCTCTATTTATAGAGGGAGGCCCTGGGCCTCTTCCCAAATAATGAGCGGGAAGGGCGCCAACAATTGGCCATTTTGAAGGGGAACATCTAATACACTTATCCTAACTAAAGTTGGTCTACGGCTGCCAAAGGCTCTGACGGTGACACCGTCCTGGGCTCCACGATGACCTCCATCCTGCCGTTCTGCTAGTCTTGGTCTTGTTGCACCAAAACGGTAACCTTTGCCTGATGCCTTGTACTATGCTTGCCCCTTTGCACCGAAGAGGAAACAAGGACATTGCGCAGGCCAGCGCCCGCCTGGTCTCGATCGTCATGGCTTGCATCATGGGCTCCTCGCGAGATGCCCTTGCCTTGATATCTCCGCCTCCTCGCGAGCCTGCCTGATGAGGCTGCTCCTGAGGAAGCTTCCTGTCGTCCGCCCCACGAGGCTTGGCCCCACGCGAGGGTCTTGAGCTTGAGCTGATGAAGCTGGGCTGCACTGGGCCCCCACTTGAGCCACGCCGCAGGCCGCAGGCAGGCAAGTCTGGGGACCCCCGTTCCCAGAACGCCGACAAATTCTTTGCGGGGTCAATTCATCTTTATCATTAGGAACGACAGTAATACCTCCCTTCTTAGGGACACAATGGACATGACTTACCCACTAACTATCAGCAACGGGATAAATTATACCTGCCTCAAGGAGCTTTAGTATTTCCTTTCTTACCACTTCCTTCATCTTAGGGTTCAACCGTTGTTGGTGACCAATAATTGGTTTTGCGTCTTCCTCCAATTTTATTTTGTGTTAGCAGAGTGTGGGACTAATGCCCTTAAGATCATCAAGAGTATATCCAATAGCAGCACAGTGCTTCTTCAGAGTTTTCAATAATCTTTCCTCTTCCTGCTCTGAAAGATTAGCACTAATAATAACAGGATATATCTTCTTTTCATTAATATAAGCATATTTAAGAGTATCAGGTAATGCTTTAAGCTCAAACACGGGATCACCCTTGGGTGGTGGAGGATCCCCTAAGATTTCAATAGGCAAGTTGTGTTTCAAAATAGGTCCCTGTTTAAAGAATACTTCATCTATCTCCCTTCTTTCATTCATAAACATATCATTTTCCTGGTCTAGCAAATATTGTTCTAAAGGATCATTAGGAGGCACGACAATAATCCTTACTAGGCAATTCTTTATCATGGGGTTGTCTATGAAATTTAGCAAAATTAAACTCATGAGACATATCCCCCAAACCAATAGTAACAACATCCTTTTCGCATTCAATCTTAGCATTAACAGTATTCAAGAAGGGTCTACCAAATATAATGGGACAAACATCATCTTGTGGGGAACCAAGAACAAGAAAATCAGCAGGATATTTAACTTTCCCACACAAGACTTCAACATCTCTAACAATCCCAATTGGCGAAATAGTATCTCTATTGGTAAGCTTAATTGTAACATCAATTTCTTCTATCTCAGCAGGTGCAATATCATGCATAATTTCTTGGTATAAGGAATGAGGTATTGCACTAGCACTAGCACCCATATCACATAAGCCATGATAACAATGATCTCCTATTTTAACAGAAATAATAGACAAGCCTACAACAGGTCTATGTTTCTTAGCATCGGGTCTAGCAATTCTAGCAGCTGCATCATAGAAATAAATAACATGCCCATCAATATTATCAGCCAAGAGATCTTTAACAATAGCAATACTAGGTTCAACTTTAATTTGCTCAGGAGGTGTATATGTTCTAGTATTACTCTTACAAACCACAGTTGAAGCTTTAGCATGATCCTTTATCCAAACAGGGAAAGGTGGTTTCTCAATATAAGTAGAAGGAATAATAGGATCATTATAAGTGATGGTATTTTCTTCAACTGTAACAGGTGCAACTACTTTTACTTCAGTGGGAGGATTATATTTAAACCACTTCTCCTTAGGGAGGTCAACATGAGTAGCAAATGATTCATAGAAAGAAGCTACTATCTCAGAGTCAAATCCATATTGTAACGCCCGGATAATCTTGCTACAGTAATCCCACGCTAATCATGGCACGTCATCCCGATTACTGTTGCTATCCTCGCAATAATTCGAAACCGTTCAAATTCAAAATTCAAATTGATGAAAACAATAAAAATTTTCAAAATTTAAAATAAAATTGTTCGGTGGTTGACGAATATTACAAAGGTAATTATAGTGCAATAGGCATATTTTTATAAAATGGCTAAATGGATTAAATGATTTAAACAGAAAAGAAATAATAAAAGAAAATACAAAAGGAAAGAAAAACAGAAAACCAAAAAGAAAAAAAAACAAAAGGAGGGAAGCCCCCCCTGCTGGACCGCGGCCCAGCTGGCCATCGGGCCAACCAGGCCGGCCCAGGTCGCCCCCCCCCCCCACTCCTCTCCCTTATCCACTCCCCCCCCACTCCCCACCGACAGCCTCCCCCACTCCCCCCCGAAATATCCTCCCTCCCCCCCCCCGATCTGGATCGGGAGGAGACCGCCGCCACACGCCGGACCGCCCCGTCGCCGCCGAACGCCTCCCCGCCCTCCTCCTCGCCGGTCCTCCTCGACCTCCCCCGAGCCCACTGCCCCGAACCCCTACTCCGCGCCGTGAGCATCGCCCCTCTCTTCTCCCCCTCTGCTCCCGTCACCGGATCCGACCGTGCCCGCCATCCGCGCCGAGGCCCTGGTGCCGTCCCCGATGGCCACCGGCCTCGCGCTGCGTCGCCTCACGCGCACGCACACCGCCTCGCCGGTCACCGCCCCTTCCCCATGCTCGTCAAGAAGCCTCCGCGCACGGGCCTGCCCCTGTTGGTCGTGTCCGCGCCCGGTGCGTGGCCGCGCCCTGCGCCTCGCCTGCGGGCACGCCCGCGGCCTCCTTCCCGTGCGCGCTCACCGTGGTCGCGTCCCTGTTGGTCGCCGTCGACCCCGCACCGCCCCGCCTCACCAGGACTATGCACGGCCACGCCCTTGCTCGCCTCGTCGCCGACGGTCGTGCGCCCCGGAGCTCTGCTCCGCCCCTGAACACCACCTCCATCGTCGCAGTTCGCGCACCCCGCCCTCGGTTGTTGCCGCTGCGGCCTGGGGGCCTCGCCGTGCCGCCCCCGCGCGCTGGTCGCCGCTCAGGCTTCGGCCACGCCCGCGGCGCCCGTCGTCGGGTTCGCCCGCACGCCCGAACCGCTCGGGCTGGTGCCCGACACCCGGCACCCGCAAAGCCCCTCTGGGCCAATGACAGGGGGGCCCACGCCCCATAACGTTTTATAAAAAATATATTAAATGAATAAATAACAACTAAAATAATTAAAATATTAATTAATTAATTAATTAAGTAATTAATTAAGTTAATTAATCCTGATTAGATTAACCTAATCACTAATTAAATTAACTAATCTGTAATTAAACTAAACAGAGTATGACAGGTGGGTCCCACTGGACCCACACGTCAGGTTGACCAGGTCAATGGTCAACGTTGACCTGCTGACATCACTCTGATGTCATGCTGACGTCATAAATTCATTTTCGAATTAAATAATTAATTAATTAAATTCCAGAAATTAATATAATCTTTAGAAAATCATATCTTTTAATCCGTAACTCGGATGAAAATACTTTCTACATGAAAGTTGCTCAGAACGACGAGACGAACCCGGATACGCAGCCCGTTCGTCCACCACATACCTCTAACATACCGAACTCGCAACTTTCCCCCTCCGGTTCATCTGTCCGAAAACGCGAAACACCGGGAATACTTTCCCGGATGTTTCCCCCCTTCGTCGGTATCACCTACTACCGCGATTGGGCACACCTAGCATCGTTACTTGTCATGTCATGCATCGATATGCATTTGTTTGCATTGTATTCATTGTTTCTTCCCCCTCTTCTCTCCGGTAGACTACGAGACCGACGCTGCTGCTGCCCAGTTCGACTACGGAGTTGACGACCCCTCCTTCTTGCCAGAGCAACCAGGCAAGCCCCCCCCCTTGATCACCAGATATCGCCTATTCTACTCTATACTGCTTGCATTAGAGTAGTGTAGCATGTTACTGCTTTCCGTTGATCCTATTCTGATGCATAGCCTGACATTGTTGCTACACCTGTTGATACCTTACCTGCAATCCTAAATGCTTAGTATAGGATGCTAGTTTATCATCATTGGCCCTACATTCTTGTCAGTCTGCCTTGCTATACTATTGGGCCGTGATCACTCGGGAGGTGATCACGGGTATATACTATACATACATACATACTATACAGATGGTGACTAAAGTCGGGTCAGCTCGAAGAGTACCCGCGAGTGATTCACGGATTGGGGGCTGAAAGGACCTTTGTCCCGACGGCCCTCTGTGTGGATCTTTGTGGCGGAGCGACAGGGCAGGTTGAGACCGCCTAGGAGAGAGGTGGGCCTGGCCCTGTTCGGCGTTCGCGGACACTTAACACGCTTAACGAGATCTTGGTATTTGATCTGAGTCTGGCTACGAGCCTATACGCACTAACCATCTACGTGGGAGTAGTTATGGGTATCCCGACGTCGTGGTATCAGCCGAAGCACTTCAGACGTCAGCGACGGAGCGGCGCGCGCCGAATTGGACTGGAACGCCACTAGGCTAGGTCTGCTTTCGGCCGCGTACGCAACGTGCAGGTGTGCTATGGGCGATGGGCCCAGACCCCTGTGCGCTTAGGTTTAGACCGGCGTGCTGGCCTCTCTGTTGAGCCTAGGTGGGGCTGCGACGTGTTGATCTTCCGAGGCCGGGCATGACCCAGGAAAGTGTGTCCGGCCAAATGGGATCGAGCGTGTTGGGTTATGTGGTGCACCCCTGCAGGGAAGTTAATCTATTCGAATAGCCGTGATCTTCGGTAACAGGACGACTTGGAGTTGTACCTTGACCTTATGACAACTAGAACCGGATACTTAATAAAACACACCCTTCCAAGTGCCAGATACAACCGGTGGTCGCTCTACCTCAGGGATATGAGGAGGGGATCGCCGGGTAGGATTATGCTATGAGATGCTATTTGGAGATGCTACTTGGAGGACTTCAATCTACTCTCTTCTACTTGATGCAAGACGGTGGCTGCGAGAAGCGTAGTCTTCGACAGGATTAGCTATCCCCCTCTTATTCTGGCATTCTGCAGTTCAGTCCACTGATATGGCCTCCTTACACATATACCCATGCATATGTAGTGTAGTTCCTTGCTTGCGAGTACTTTGGATGAGTACTCACGGTTGCTTTCTCCCCCCTTTTTCCCCTTTCCTTTCTTTCTGGTTGTCGCAACCAGATGCTGGAGTCCAGGAGCCAGACGCCACCGTCGACGACGACCCTACTACACCGGAGGTGCCTACTACTACGTGCTGCCCGCTGACGACGACCTGGAGTAGTTTAGGAGGATCCCAGGCAGGAGGCCTGCGCCTCTTTCGATCTGTATCCCAGTTTGTGCTAGCCTTCTTAAGGCAAACTTGTTTAACTTATGTCTGTACTCAGATATTGTTGCTTCCGCTGACTCGTCTATGATCGAGCACTTGTATTCGAGCCCTCGAGGCCCCTGGCTTGTATTATGATGCTTGTATGACTTATTTATGTTTTAGAGTTGTGTTGTGATATCTTCCCGTGAGTCCCTGATCTTGATCGTACACATTTGCGTGCATGATTAGTGTACGATTGAATCGGGGGCGTCACAAGTTGGTATCAGAGCCGACTGCCTGTAGGAATCCCCCTTCCACACTCCTTGGCCGAAGTCGAGTCTAGACATTACAAAAACTTTTACTAACTTGGCTGTGTGCCTTACGGGCCCACGTCGCCATTGGGTGGTACTAGGATCTTTTACTCCTCGACCTTTACTCTGGGACTCTGAACTCTTTTCTACTCGGGTTAAACGAATTTACTAACTCTGACATTAGGATCCCGTTACCACGTTCACCCCAAAGTTGGATAAGCCATAGTTATTCTGTAGGATAGCATTTTGAATAGTGCCCATGTTGTCATTTGACTCCATTGAAACATCTTTGTTTTCAGATGGAACCCGCGAGGCAGGTCGTGCGCCACACTGCGGCCATTGGTGCCTCAGGATCACCTGCTGTGCTAGCTGATATGATGACCTATCTGGGTTATCGCTGGCACCCTGAGTACACCGTCTACGAGGAGTACCAGGACTTTAACCAGGAGCAGTACCGTGCCATCGTCCACCTCTACTCTCGGGAGTATGAGTCCACTACCGTGCTGCACACCGCTCATGGTGTTGGAGTGACCATCGAGATGGCAGTCCACGATGCGGCTCATGCTGCTCTGACACGTCTTCGTGGAGAGTATCAGGCATTGGACACTTCCCCTTTCAGGCACATTCCTATCGCATCTGACGTTGGTGCGGAGGGATACTACACTGCCGCCTACTCCACCGTCACCCGAGAGCCTTTCCACCATCAGCGCCTGGTTCTGCATGCTGATGGGCTGGACCGAGCTAACAGAGCTCTTCGCCACGAGTTGTACACCACTCGTCAGCACCTTTACAGGGCTCTGACGCGGTTGCACCCCTTTGTCCGGTCTGGACAGCTGCCGCGTTCTGCGATCTACCCAGCCAGGACCGTGATGCCCCACGGTGTCGGATGGCCAGAGGTGGGAGGCTACTCTCCCGCACTTGGTCCTCTTCTGCCACCTGAGCGTCGGGTTCTACACCAGAGTATCCGCGGCCCCCAGGCCACTGACGTGGAGGACTATCCGTTGCCTCACTACCAGCTGTCAGGTTACAGCTACCTTCACAGTACCTCCTGGGACTGATGTAGTCTTGCTCATTAGTCTTAGATGCACTCGCGAGCCTGCGTGCCGCCTATGATGACTTAATCTATGTACTGAACTCTGTGTACTGAACTCTATGTCCGACCCCTTTTGTAAGTTATGCCGACTATCTATGTGGTATCTGTCGTGCTCCTTTCATTATGCATGTTTCATCATGAATGACTCTTGTCTATGCAAATTTCTCAATACTGAACTACCCCTGTTATATATTAGCAGGATGGTTAGACCAGCTGGTCGTGGTCGTGGTGGCAACTTCCCACCACCGCCTGAGTACATGGCTGGTATGATCCAACAGCTTGAGATGAATCGCCAGTTCATGGAAAACATGATGGCTCAGTTTCCTCGCCCCAATATGAACCAGCATCCAAACACAACAACTCTGCAGGATTTCATACGCCTCAACCCAAGTGTGTACCGCAGCTCAACCCAGCCGCTGGATGCTGATGACTGGCTCCGTGACATCACCTATGAGATGGAGTCTGCTGATGTAGCCCCTGCCAGCTATGTCACTTTTGCTTCCTTCTTTCTGAAGGGACCCGCAGCTCAATGGTGGGACAGCCACAGGCGTACTCTGCCAGTTGGGACAATCATCTCCTGGCCAGACTTTCAGGCTGCCTTCCGTGCCCGCTTCATTCCTCAGGGAGTCATGGACAGGAAGAAGCGTGAGTTCCGCAACCTCACACAGGGCAACAAAACTGTGGAAGCTTATCAGCGGGAGTTTCTGGACTTATCCCGCTATGCTGAAGAAGACATTGCAACTGATGCTCGCAGACAGGAGAAGTTCCGTGAAGGCCTTCAAGCTGACATCAAGCTCACACTTCTAGTGCATGACTTTGCCGATTTCGCCACCTTGGTGAACAAGGCCATCAATGTCGAGACTGGTCTGCAAGAACACCAGAGCTCTCAAAGGCGCAACCGTGACACGGGCTCATCTTCGGGCCCGCCCTCGCAGAAGCGTAAGATATGGATCCCGAACAGCATGTACCGTCCAACTGCACCTGCCCCAAGGCAGTCTTATGCTGCACCTCGTCTGCCGGCTGCTCCAACTAGGCAGCCGAGGCTTCCAGCTCCACCACCCCAAGCTCCTGTTCCTACCCCCGAGAATGGGTTGTGCTTCAGGTGCGGACAACCAGGGCACCGTGCTAGGGAATGCAACCAGAAACAGAATCAACTGGCCCTTCCAGCAACTGGCCGTGGGAACAACCAGGCCCGCAACAACAATGCCAAGTCCTATGGCCGTGTTCATGCCAACCACATTGATCTGAATGAAGCTCAAGACCAGCCTGCTACTGTGATGGGTACACTCCTCGTAAATTCAGTACCAGCATCCGTTTTATTTGATACAGGTGCATCGCATTCATTCATGTCAGAAGATTTTGCATACAAGCACGATGTTAAATTTGAGCAGATGAACACTTCGGTAGTGGTAAAAACCCCCGCGGGACAATGTCAGACCTCCATGGTTGGCATTGACGTCCCTGTGGAAATCGAAGGGTTGGAGTTTCGTGCCTCGCCCATTATACTGAAGTCGTCTAACATTGACCTCATTCTGGGAATGGATTGGTTAAAGGCGCATACTGCTTCTATCGTTTGCGCCACTAAGACCGTCCATCTGCTACACCCTTCTGATGAAATAATTAGCTACGATGCTCATCTGGTTCGGAATGCCGAGGCCAGGCTTTATGCCTTAAACGCATTGAACGCTACACCACTCGAGGGCATTGAAAACATTCCCATCGTGCGTGAATTCTTAGACGTCTTTCCTGAAGAACTCCCAGGGATTCCCCCTGCTAGAGCTGTCGAATTCGTCATCGACTTGAAACCAGGCACCACTCCTATAGCCAAGCGACCCTACAAGATGCCGCCGCATGAACTCCTTGAGCTTAAGGAGGAAATCGATAAATCTCTTCGAAGTGGTTTCATTCGCCCAAGTTGCTCTCCTTGGGGAGCACCTTCTCTCTTTGTCAAGAAGAAAGATGGGACAAACCGATTGGTCCAAGACTACCGTCCTATAAATCAAGCTACCATTCAGAATAAGTATCCTCTTCCTCGGATCAATGATCTGTATGATCAATTGGCTGGTTCATCAGTGTTCTCTAAACTCGACTTGAGGTTGGGTTACCACCAGATCCGTGTTCGTGAGGAAGATATCCCCAAGACCGCCTTTGTGACTCGTTATGGTTCATACGAGTACACCGTCATGTCTTTCGGCTTAACCAATGCTCCAGCCACCTTCTCTCGCCTGATGAACTATATATTCATGGATTACCTCGACAAGTTCGTCGTGGTTTATCTGGATGATATTCTGGTATTTTCCAAGAACGAAGAGGAACATGCTGAACATCTTCGCCTCGTGCTGGAAAAGCTACGAGAGCATCAACTTTATGCCAAGTTCTCCAAATGTGAATTCTGGCTTCCCGAAGTAACCTATCTTGGGCATGTCATCTCTAAGGATGGTATTGCCGTCAACCCTGAACGAGTTCAGGCTATTCTCGATTGGACTCCTCCGAAGAACGTTAAGCAAGTCAGAAGTTTTCTCGGTCTCGCCAGCTACTGCCGTCGATTCGTCGAGAACTTCTCCAAGATTGCCAGGCCTCTGACTAACCTATTGCATAAGGGCGTCAAGTTCCAATGGACAGATAAATGTCAGGAAAGTTTCCAGGCACTCAAGGACAAGTTAACTTCTGCCCCAGTACTAGCTCCTCCTGATACTAAGAAGGACTTCGTCATTTACTGCGACGCTTCCCGTCAAGGACTAGGCTGTGTCCTAATGCAAGAGCGCAAAGTGGTTGCTTATGCCTCTCGGCAATTGCGCCCTCACGAAGAGAACTACCCAGTTCACGACCTCGAACTTGCTGCTGTCATTCATGCGCTAAAACAGTGGCGACATTACCTACTCGGTAATCGTTGCGAGATCTTCACTGACCACCAAAGTCTGAAGTATCTGTTTACTCAGCCAGACCTGAACCTCCGTCAGCAGAGATGGATGGAGACTGTTGCAGACTTTGATTTGGGTATTTCCTATACCCCAGGCAAGGCTAATGTAATGGCTGATGCCTTGAGCCGCAAGTCTTACTGCAACCACCTCCAGGTTCACAAAGTTCAGCCCTCACTTGTTGAAGAATTCAGAAAGCTAAACCTCCATATTGTTCCTCCGGGTGCACTCGCTCCCCCTCCTCCGGAGTTCCGCAAGATGAATCTCCGTGTTGTTTCCCAGGGTTCCCTCTATACCCTGGCTGTTGAACCCGATCTCGTGGGCACCATAAAGACAATGCAGGGATTTGACTCTGAAGTCTACAAGATTAAGCAAGACCTCAAAGAAGGAAGTCCCTCATCCTTCACTATTGCTGATGATGGCGCCTTGTACTTCAAAGGCCGCCTAGTGGTGCCGTGTAAGAAGGAAAACCTGAATATGACTCAGGAGGTTATGAAAGAAGCTCATGATACGCCTCTATGTATCCATCCTGGTAGTACAAAGATGTACCAAGACATCCGCCAGAGATTCTGGTGGTCTAACATGAAGCAAGACATTGCTCGTTATGTTGCTGAATGTGACGTTTGCCGTCGTATCAAAGCAGAACATCAAAGGCCTGCTGGAACTCTGCAACCTATATCTATTCCTGAATGGAAATGGGACCATGTCGAGATGGACTTCGTTACTGGATTTCCCAAATCGCAAAAGGGTAATGATGCTATTCTTGTCGTCATTGACCGACTTTCTAAGGTTGCACATTTTCTGGCGGTCAAAGAAACGATCACTGCTAGTCAGCTTGCAACTCTCTACATGTCCAGAATTGTTTCGCTTCACGGTATTCCACTGGTTATCAGTTCAGACCGTGGCAGTTTATTCACTTCAAGATTCTGGGCAAGTTTCCAAGAAGCTATGGGCACTCATCTGTCTTTCAGCACTGCTTTTCATCCTCAGTCACAAGGGCAAGTTGAACGTGTCAACCAAGTTCTCGAAGACATGCTTCGAGCTTGTGTTATTTCCTTCGGCAAGAAATGGGAGGAATCTCTTCCGTATGCTGAGTTCTCTTATAATAATAGCTATCAAGCTAGTCTGAAGATGGCCCCCTTCGAAGTGTTATATGGACGAAAGTGCCGAACCCCTCTGAACTGGTCAGAAACTGGGGAACGTCCACTCTTTGGTCCGGATATTATCCAACATGCCGAAGATCAAGTCCGCATTATTCGCGAGAATCTCAAGACTGCTCAGTCACGCCAAAAGAGTAATTATGACCGTCATCATAAAGACATGGTCTATCAACCTGGCGAGAAGGCCTATCTTCGAGTTACACCAATGAAGGGTGCTCACCGCTTCGGGATCAAGGGCAAGCTAGCTCCTCGCTATATTGGTCCTTTCACTATCCTCGAGAGGCGTGGAAAAGTGGCATATCAATTGGAGCTTCCGCCGAACCTTTCTCAGGTTCACGATGTGTTCCATGTGTCACAACTCCGCCGTTGCTTCAAGGACCCAATCCGAGCTGTGGATCATGAAGTGCTCGAATTGCAACAGGACCTCTCCTATAAAGAGCATCCGGTCCGCATTCTCGACCAAGCTGAACGCCGCACACGCCAGAAGGCGATCAAGTTCCTCAAGGTCCAGTGGTCGAATCACTCTGAAGACGAAGCCACCTGGGAACGCGAGGATCGCCTGCGTGATGAATACCCCGCACTGTTTCCTTCTACCTCCTAAAATCTCGGGACGAGATTTCTTGTAGTGGAGGAGATTTGTAACGCCCGGATAATCTTGCTACAGTAATCCCACGCTAATCATGGCACGTCATCCCGATTACTGTTGCTATCCTCGCAATAATTCGAAACCGTTCAAATTCAAAATTCAAATTGATGAAAACAATAAAAATTTCAAAATTTAAAATAAAATTGTTCGGTGGTTGACGAATATTACAAAGGTAATTATAGTGCAACAGGCATATTTTTATAAAATGGCTAAATGGATTAAATGATTTAAACAGAAAAGAAATAATAAAAGAAAATACAAAAGGAAAGAAAAACAGAAAACCAAAAGAAAAAAAACAAAAGGAGGGAAGCCCCCCTGCTGGACCGCAGCCCAGCTGGCCATCGGGCCAACCAGGCCGGCCCAGGTCGCCCCCCCCCCCACTCCTCTCCCTTATCCACTCCCCCCCCCCACTCCCACCGACAGCCTCCCCACTCCCCCCCGAAATATCCTCCCTCCCCCCCCCCCGATCTGGATCGGGAGGAGACCGCCGCCACACGCCGGACCGCCCCGTCGCCGCCGAACGCCTCCCCGCCCTCCTCCTCGCCGGTCCTCCTCGACCTCCCCCGAGCCCACTGCCCCGAACCCCTACTCCGCGCCATGAGCATCGCCCCTCTCTTCTCCCCCTCTGCTCCCGTCGCCGGATCCGACCGTGCCCGCCATCCGCGCCGAGGCCCTGGTGCCGTCCCCGATGGCCACCGGCCTCGCGCTGCGTCGCCTCGCGCGCACGCACACCGCCTCGCCGGTCACCGCCCCTTCCCCATGCTCGTCAAGAAGCCTCCGCGCACGGGCCTGCCCCTATTGGTCGTGTCCGCGCCCGGTGCATGGCCGCGCCCTGCGCCTCGCCTGCGGGCACGCCCGCGGCCTCCTTCCCGTGCGCGCTCACCGTGGTCGCGTCCCTGTTGGTCGTCGTCGACCCCGCACCGCCCCGCCTCACCAGGACTATGCACGGCCACGCCCTTGCTCGCCTCGTCGCCGACGGTCGCGCGCCCCGGAGCTCTGCTCCGCCCCTGAACACCACCTCCGCCGTCGCAGTTCGCACACCCCGCCCTCGGTTGTTGCCGCTGCGGCCTGGGGGCCTCGCCGTGCCGCCCCCGCGCGCTGGTCGCCGCTCAGGCTTCGGCCACGCCCGCGGCGCCCGTCGTCGGGTTCGCCCGCAACGCCCGAACCGCTCGGGCTGGTGCCCGACACCCGGCACCCGCAAAGCCCCTCTGGGCCAATGACAGGGGGGCCCACGCCCCATAACGTTTTATAAAAAATATATATATATTAAATGAATAAATAACAACTAAAATAATTAAAATATTAATTAATTAATTAATTAAGTAATTAATTAAGTAATTAATCCTGATTAGATTAACCTAATCACTAATTAAATTAACTAATCTGTAATTAAACTAAACAGAGTATGACATGTGGGTCCCACTGGACCCACACGTCAGGTTGACCAGGTCAATGGTCAACGTTGACCTGCTGACATCACTCTGATGTCATGCTGACGTCATAAATTCATTTTCGAATTAAATAATTAATTAATTAAATTCCAGAAATTAATATAATCTTTAGAAAATCATATCTTTTAATCCGTAACTCGGATGAAAATACTTTCTACATGAAAGTTGCTCAGAACGACGAGACGAACCCGGATACGCAGCCCGTTCGTCCACCACATACCTCTAACATACCAAACACGCAACTTTCCCCCTCCGCTTCATCTGTCCGAAAACGCGAAACCCCGGGAATACTTTCCCGGATGTTTCCCCCCTTCGTCGGTATCACCTACTACCGCGATTGGGCACACCTAGCATCGATACTTGTCATGTCATGCATCGATATGCATTTGTTTGCATTGTATTCATTGTTTCTTCCCCCTCTTCTCTCCGGTAGACTACGAGACCGACGCTGCTGCTGCCCAGTTCGACTACGGAGTTGACGACCCCTCCTTCTTGCCAGAGCAACCAGGCAAGCCCCCCCCTTGATCACCAGATATCGCCTATTCTACTCTATACTGCCTGCATTAGAGTAGTGTAGCATGTTACTGCTTTCCGTTGATCCTATTCTGATGCATAGCCTGACATTGTTGCTACACCTGTTGATACCTTACCTGCAATCCTAAATGCTTAGTATAGGATGCTAGTTTATCATCATTGGCCCTACATTCTTGTCAGTCTGCCTTGCTATACTATTGGGCCGTGATCACTCGGGAGGTGATCACGGGTATATACTATACATACATACATACTATACAGATGGTGACTAAAGTCGGGTCAGCTCGAAGAGTACCCGCGAGTGATTCACGGATTGGGGGCTGAAAGGACCTTTGTCCCGACGGCCCTCTGTGTGGATCTTTGTGGCGGAGCGACAGGGCAGGTTGAGACCGCCTAGGAGAGAGGTGGGCCTGGCCCTGTTCGGCGTTCGCGGACACTTAACACGCTTAACGAGATCTTGGTATTTGATCTGAGTCTGGCTACGAGCCTATACGCACTAACCATCTACGTGGGAGTAGTTATGGGTATCCCGACGTCGTGGTATCAGCCGAAGCACTTCAGACGTCAGCGACGGAGCGGCGCGCGCCGAATTGGACTGGAACGCCACTAGGCTAGGTCTGCTTTCGGCCGCGTACGCAACGTGCAGGTGTGCTATGGGCGATGGGCCCAGACCCCTGTGCGCTTAGGTTTAGACCGGCGTGCTGGCCTCTCTGTTTGGCCTAGGTGGGGCTGCGACGTGTTGATCTTCCGAGGCCGGGCATGACCCAGGAAAGTGTGTCCGGCCAAATGGGATCGAGCGTGTTGGGTTATGTGGTGCACCCCTGCAGGGAAGTTAATCTATTCGAATAGCCGTGATCTTCGGTAACAGGACGACTTGGAGTTGTACCTTGACCTTATGACAACTAGAACCGGATACTTAATAAAACGCACCCTTCCAAGTGCCAGATACAACCGGTGGTCGCTCTACCTCAGGGATATGAGGAGGGGATCGCCGGGTAGGATTATGCTATGAGATGCTATTTGGAGATGCTGCTTGGAGGACTTCAATCTACTCTCTTCTACTTGATGCAAGACGGTGGCTGCGAGAAGCGTAGTCTTCGACAGGATTAGCTATCCCCCTCTTATTCTGGCATTCTGCAGTTCAGCCCACTGATATGGCCTCCTTACACATACACCCATGCATATGTAGTGTAGTTCCTTGCTTGCGAGTACTTTGGATGAGTACTCACGGTTGCTTTCTCCCCCCTTTTCCCTCTTTCCTTTCTTTCTGGTTGTCGCAACCAGATGCTGGAGTCCAGGAGCCAGACGTCGCCGTCAACGACGACTACTACACTGGAGGTGCCTACTACTACGTGCAGCCCGCTGACGACGACCAGGAGTAGTTAGGAGGATCCCAGGCAGGAGGCCTGCGCCTCTTTCGATCTGTATCCCAGTTTGTGCTAGCCTTCTTAAGGCAAACTTGTTTAACTTATGTCTGTACTCAGATATTGTTGCTTCCGCTGACTCGTCTATGATCGAGCACTTGTATTCGAGCCCTCGAGGCCCCTGGCTTGTATTATGATGCTTGTATGACTTATTTATGTTTTAGAGTTGTGTTGTGATATCTTCCCGTGAGTCCCTGATCTTGATCGTACACGTTTGCGTGCATGATTAGTGTACGATTGAATCGGGGGCGTCACACATATTTAGTGCTAAATCCACGAAAAGCATCGGTATCCATAAAAGATTTAACACCATCAAACTTAGGTGTCATACCTGACTCCTTACCTTCATCGATATCCCAATCTTTAGAGTTGCGTTTAATTCTTTCCAATAAATCCCACTTGAATTCAATAGTATTCATCATAAAAGACCCAGCACAAGAAGTATCGAGCATGGAGAGATTGTTGAGAGAAAGTCGAGCATAAAAATTTTGAATAATCATTTCTCTTGAGAGCTCATGATTGGGGCATGAATATAACATTGACTTAAGCCTCCCCCAAGATTGAGCGATGCTTTCTCCTTAGCGAGGCCAAAAATTATATATATAATTACGATCACGATGAACAAGATGCATAGGATAAAACTTGTGGTGAAATTCCAATTTCAATCGTTTGTAGTCCCATGATCCCATATCATCATATAGCCTATACCATGTCAATGCATCTCCCTTCAAAGATAAAGGGAAGACCTTCTTCTTGATAACATCACCGGGCATACCTACAAGCTTAAATAATCCACAAACTTCATCCATATAGATTAGGTGTAAATCGGGATGCAATGTTCCATCTCCTGCAAAGGGATTAGCTAGCAGTTTCTCTACCATACCCGAAGGAATTTCAAAGTAAACATTTTCAGTAGGTTCAGTAGGTTGAGGAGCAACTCTTTGCTCTACTGGTTAGGGTGAAGATACCCCAAACAAGCCCCTCAAAGGATTTTGTTCCATAGTAACAAGTGACAATAAATTTCAGCACACTATATAAATGTTTCCTTACCAAGTTCCACTTACCAAAGGTGCTTCACTCCCCGGCAACGGTGCTAGAAAAGAGTCTTGATGACCCACAAGTGTAGGGAATCTATCGTAGTACTTTCGATAAGTAAGAGTGTCGAACCCAACAAGGAGCAGAAGGAAATGACAAGCAGTTTTGAGTAAGGTATCCTCTGCAAGCACTGAAATTATCGATAACAGATAGTTTTGTGATAAGGTAATTTGTAACAAGTAGCAAGCAATGAAAGTAAATAAGGTGCAGCAAGGTGGCCCAATCCTTTTTGTAGCAAAGGACAAGCCTGTACAAATTATTACATAGAGAAAAGCGCTCCCGAGGACACATGGGAATTATCGTCAAGCTAGTTTTCATCACGTTCATATGATTCGCGTTTGTTACTTTGATAATTTGATATGTGGGTGGACCGGTTCTTGGGTACTGCCCTTTCTTGGACAAGCATCCCACTTATGATTAACCCCTATTGCAAGCATCCGCAACTACAAAAGAAGTATTAAAGTAAACCTAACCATAGCATGAAACAAGTGGATCCAAATCAGCCCCTTAGGAAGCAACGCATAAACTAGGGTTTAAGCTTCTATCACTCTAGCAACCCATCATCTACTTATTACTTCCCAATTCCTTCCTCTAGGCCCAAATAATGGTGAAGTGTCATGTAGTCAACGTTCACATAACACCACTAGAGGAAAGACAACATACATCCCATCAAAATATCGAACGAATACCAAATTCACATGACTACTAATAGCAAGACTTCACCCGTGTCCTCAGGAACAAATGTAACTACTCACAAAGCATATTCATGTTCATAATCAGAGGGGTATTAATATGCATTAAGGATCTGAACATATGATCTTCCACCAAAATAAACCAACTAGCATCAACTACAAGGAGTAATCAACACTACTAGCAACCCACAAGTACCAATCTGAGGTTTTGGTACAAAGATTGGATACAAGAGATGAACTAGGGTTTGAGAGGAGATGGTGCTGGTGAAGATGTTGATGGAGATTGACCCCCTCCCGATGAGAGGATCGATGGTGATGATTTTCCCCTCCCGGAGGGAAGTTTCCCTCGCAGAACAGCTCCGTCGGAGCCCTAGATTGGTTCCGCCAAGGTTCCGCCTCATGGCGGCGGAGTTTCGTCCCGTAAGCTTGCTTATGATTTTTTTCAGGGTAAAAGACTTCATATAGTAGAAGATGGGCACCAGAGGGCTGCCAGGTGGCCCATGAGGCAGGGGGCGCGCCCTAGGGGTAGGGCGCGCCCCCACCCTCGTGGCCAGGGTGTGGGCCCCCTCTGGTACTTATTTCGCTCAATATTTTTTATTAATTCCCAAAATTACTTTCGTGGAGTTTCAGGACTTTTGTAGCTGTGCAGAATAGGTCTCTAATATTTGCTCCTTTTCCAGCCCAGAATCCCAGCTGTCGGCATTCTCCCTCTTCATGTAAACCTTGTAAAATAAGACAGAATAGCCATAAGTATTGTGACATAACGTGTAATAATAGCGCATAATGCAATAAATATCGATATAAAAGCATGATGCAAAATGGATGTATAAGCATGCAACCAACTGTAAGCACAAGGAGCAAGGCTGCTAATCCTGCAACCAACACAAGGAGCAAGATGGGCAAACTGAAGATCATGTTGTGGAATCTATTCGCTTTAATGTTAGATGTTGTCAAACAAATGTTGGTTTGTAATGCTGGAGTGTGAACTATTGTCTTAATGTTGTCAAACTGTTGTTTAATGGATGGTGTGCTAGATAAGACCAGCTTCTTTTGTAATGAATAGCCTTGAACTACCCCTGCTCCAGTTTCATGTGCTGCAAAGTGTCCCTATGTTCTTAAAACTGCATGTATTTGGTCCCTGAACTACTAATTTGTGCTCATCTTTGCCCCTAGCTATCTTCTGATTGCTCACTTTTGCCCCTAAATATCTTGCCAGGTGCTCAAAATTGCACCTTTTGCTGTCATTCTGTCCTGAACACTGGACCACACTTGTTTTGCTACTACCAGGCAACATTGTTGGCAATGTGAACACAAATTATCCAATACCAAATTAAAGCATTGGAGACAATTTTAACACAATTTTGTATTATCAAGAGAAAGTAGCTCCAACAGTGCACAAATGATAGAATTACATCTGCTCAAGTTCGCAGCATTACATCTACAACACACTAGCAGAAACATAGCACACACACTGCCACTTAATTGGCTTGCTTAGACCAAATAGAAACTAAACTAGCCACAATTTTGATGCCAAGAACAAAGAGAAAACCCATTGTTTCCGTCAGCTCATTCCTTTTCTTCAACTTCAATTGCATTTTCTTGTTTTCATTGTTTAGATCCATAACCTTCCTCTCCATCCTACTAGCTTTGATCCAACTACGTTCAAGGCCACCATGGAGCCCCTCAAAAGCTTGCCCCACTAGCTCAGTGGGAGGGGGGTCAATCCAAACAACCCATTCACACTCATCACGAAGCTGTGAAATCAGAGTTCACATAATTAGGTCAAATTCATAACTTTGCAACAAATCGACAATAACAGGGTACCAAATGATGCTTTGAGGTCAGATCAATTACATCGAGTGGACAACCCGAAAACCTTCTTCCCGTGCTTGCTCCGCCCCAAGAAACACGACGAGCAGGAATTAGCCCGTGCCCCGGGCAACGGTGCTTCGAGCGCTCCTTAAGGTCATAGAAAGTTGGATTGGGAACGAAAAATTCGGATTGGAACTGTACAATCCCGCAGCCATCCACCTACGAGGCAAAAAGACACATATTACAGCCCATCCCACGAAACCCTAGATGAGAAATCCCCAAACCCAATGTCAACCCAAAATCCAAATTGACTTACCTCACTGTCTGCGGAGGAGCTTACAGACGACATTGCGGACGTACACATGGACGGGCCCCAGTCGTGCCTCCCACCCGGAGCTCCAAATAGCCGGTACTCTGCCGCCTTCCTGTCTCCTATCGCCGTCGGGAGGTTGAAGAAGATGAGTGAGAGAGATAAATGTTCGGCCAGGTCCCACTTGTTAGGAGGGGCATACTTGTCAGAAAAAGTCCTGAAGACAGTCAAACTCCTTTGACTGGATGGAAACGATGCAGAGGGGTATTTCCATAACGCCATCTAGCGAAAGAGCGGTATAGTTGAGCACCATTTTAATTTAGGGGTAAAGATGACCTCGGGACAAAGTTAGGGGGAAATGGAATTGGCCCTTTTTATATTACTTTCTTATGTTGTTGTTCTGCCATGAACATCATAAGGATATTCAAGATTAAAGGAGTTTGGGTGAACCAGAAAACTATTATTCTATCATACAAGACCGGTGGTTGGATAAATCCTCGGGTTGTTGGCTGTTTTGGAAAACTAAAGAATAAAGATCAGCTCAACCCAGGAAGGAAAGGACTTCTACCAAACAGTGAATTAGTAGAACACATAATTAGCATCGACGACATGGTCAGCATATATTTTTTGTGTTCTTCTCCTCTATTGTCTTTTTCACTTCTATGATCTTTTACTTTTTCAAACTATTAAACATTTTTTTGGAAACAAACATGTAGGAGAAGCTAATGAACCCAATGCTAAATCATTCAGATCTTGCAAACAAACTAATCTTACAGGAAACTACTGTTGGCTTCAGTTTATTGAATGCTTCCTTGGTAATAACATATTTTATCAAAAGTACTGTCATAGAATTTTAACTTTCACGGAGGTTAGACTTATAGTTTGTTCCTTTCTACAATTTTGTAGGTGAAAATGCATGTATTCAAGGAAAAACAATGGATATTAATCGTTGCTAACTTTAGAGCCAATTTTTTTGATATTATGAACCCTTGTTACAGGGTGATACATTTTTACCAACAGGTAGTGTGGTAATCTACAACTTCAAGGCTCTGTTTGCTGCTACATATGGAAATACAAGTTCTTTTAATATAGGAAATTTTGAGTCAAGATTTGTACCAACTCCCAAGGTCAAATTCAGGTGCATTTTCCATGGGACTCTTCCATGTGCTTATATGACTCATAAGAAACTTCTTTCTTCTATATCCTAGAACAACAGATAGAAACTAATTTAAATTCAATGAAATTTCCATCATTTTTTCAGGTATGACTCAGGAATTTTCCTTCTTCAATATGTTAGCAACTACAAAGGTCTGAGAAATGTTGCCAAGAGGAATATTATCACTCTGAACTGCCAAGAGGAATAGTTGAAGGCTCTTTCTAGTGGAAATCCCATATTGCCCTCCTGGAGAGATTCAAACAAATCAGCAAATGCTCTATTGGGCCAGGACAATCTATTCTCTGCTGGTCAGATACTTGGTTGGAACAGAAGCTCCAAACTTTGCTCCCTCACCTTCACTCCTTTGCTCTTCATGAGGATCAATTGGTTCTAAGTTTCTTTCAGGAGGAAAATTGGATTGATCAGTTCCACTTACCGCTCTCTGTGGAAGCATTTGAAGAATTCAACCAGCTCCCCTCTTTGGCTCCAACCTTAGACCCACAAGTTAAAGATAGGTGGAACATCATTGGTGCATCTGGCAGACCCTCTTCAATTCATATTTATAATCTGCTTCTGGAAATCATGAGGAACATCCTATTTTCAGTCTCATTTGGGATAGCTCCAGCAGGCTAAAGCATAAAATCTTTTTTTGGTTGGTAGCTCGTTGTCGAATCAACACCAGAGCTCTTCTTCTAAGAAAAGGCATGCACCTTGATGATATCTTTTGCCCTAATTGTAATCAGCAGGCAGAAGAAACTCCTATGCATTTATTGTGGGATTGCAGTTTTGCACAAGACTGATGGAACTCTCTGATTCCAAACAGAAGTAGAGGCACTTCAGTTTATGAGGACACCATCTTGGCCACTCAGCTACTTCCAAAACAATTTGTTGTTGAAATCCTTATTTTGGGTTGTTGGAACATTTGGATTCAGAGAAATAATTTAGTGTTCAGAGCACTTCCACATTCAATTCAGTCTTGGAGATACCACCTCAAAAATGACTTAAAGCTCCTTCGACATAAGATCAAGCAAAAGTTTGCAGTTCGTTTTACATAGTGGATAGATCATGGGTTCCATCCCTAGAGCAGGCATTGGTTAGCCTATAGTCTTTGTTCCCTTGGTAATTGTAACATATATGTACTATATTTTGCTTTAATTGATTTACCGTAGAACATTTTGTTCTACGGTGTTGGGTCAAAAAAAAGGTCTGAGAATGGAGGGTTTCTCTAATGTAAGTACCTACCAGTTTCTACAATTGAGGCACTTCTTTTCCTTTTTGGTCAATCTTCAGAACATAACCAAATTTAACCTGCAATTTATTTCATAAAATGAAGGACGATCTACAAGCTCTACGTGAGAAATTTCTTTTTGAGATTGTAACTTGCAAGGACAATGAAATTTAGCTGCCATTCTTAACGTCTTTCCTGCAGAGACATGTAAGTTCTCTAGCTCTTTTCACTCAACAACAGGAGAGGAACATTACTTTCGCTAGACCTTGCCCTTTGCATTGACTGGTGCATTAATTTCCTTTAATAACATTTCTTCTTCAACAGGTTTCCGCATATTCAAGTCAAGCTTAGAAGGCTAATCATATTTCGTTCCGCGTATGAACTCAGCTTAGGTAACTTCATGATCTTCCCCGCAAAAAAAAAACTTCATGGTCTGCAGTTTCTGCACTAAATAATACTCCCTCCGTCCCAAAATAAGTGTCTTCAGCTTAGTACTAAAGGTAGTACAAAGTCGAGACACTTACTTTGGGATAGAGGGAGTAATGGATAGTGTAACTGTTTTCACCTAAAGAATTCCAGTGCACAAATTTTTTGCACCTGTATTTTCCTTGGTAGGAAATGTATCACCATATTTCTTTTTTCCTAAACACTACCTATCCAACTTTTTCCCCCAGTTCGAACTAACATTTTATCCCTTTTATTCTGAATGGTCTCATCGCTATTATTACTTTCAACTTCAAGAGAAATTTCACCGCAAGAAAAGTATTCAATTGAAAGAAATACTTCCATGGGAAAATGTTACCTTAGTGATACATTTTTAAGATTTTCACGCTGCCCAAGTGATACTTTCTTGCTTACTTTTAGTTGTAAAGAAGGTTAAAAACAGATGAATCAGTTTGTAAACAGGCTTTTGTGTGCTGTTTAGATACATTTTTATGTTTTTTTTCATGGTGCCACAGTGATACTTTATTGGTTAATGGCAGTTCCAAACAAGGTTCAAAAAGCAGAACAAGTTTGTAAAGAAGCTCTAACCTTTTCTTACTGTTTGAAAAGCTCAAACGGCATAATACTTTCTTTTATGTACTGTAAAAAAGCTCTAAGCTTTTACATGCCGATGAAGCAGCAGAAACATAAAAACAAATCAGTGAAACAGTTCGAACCAGATAAACACCTGCGCTAACAAAAGAAACACGCGCCGAACAGCCCACTTAGCCCGCGAACGAAGAGCCATGTGCGAAAGCGCATCAACTTGACGCAGAATGCATCACATAGGACCTGTAAGAATATTTTCTCTGCCCAGTGTAAATAATAGTGTGATTTTAATTAAAGGTTCTAGTATGATGGTGCTAGAAATAATAGATTAAAGTCCGGGTTTTAATTCCCTCTTATCTCACTCTGTTAGTCTTCACAAATTAGAGTTCATGTGTGTACGCGTGGCAAAGTCACATACCTAATGCATGTACGTGTGTGAGTGCTAGTGCATGGATGGTTTGACCAATCAGGCGCACATGCATGGACTAGTGAGAGCAGAGTGCATGTGCCTGTTCGGTAAAAAGACGCAGCTGCTGCTCGCGTGTGTCTGCGACAGTGAGACGCACTGTTTACAAGAGTCTTGAGGCACTACAAATTAATTACACACGATTTAATCGGTGGGTGAGGAAACCGCTGCGTACTATGGACACAATAGTTTTTTTTTTGCGAACACACAACGATTACGTATCATTCCATTGATAGAGAGGATAGAGAACAAGGGGTTGCCGTCCTTAACCATGTACACAAGATGGCGCGGTAAGAAAAGCAGTGAGCAGAGGGGAGGATGCTCAGCCTCAATACAAAGGAATCATGTTACAGGGAGTATATTGGCCAGGCCGGTGGCTCCCGCTCGCGCCCATAGACGGCCTCCAGTTTGATGTCGCGGGAAAGCACCGCGTTGGAGGGTTGTGCGCCGTCGAAGACGCAAGCATTGCCATGCTTCCAAAGGTGCCATGCCGTGAGGATGATGATGGTGCCGATGCCCTTGCGTAGGCCTGCAGGGGAGCTGTCGATGGTGTCAGACCACCTGGTGAAGAAGGTGGCTGATCCGTCGGGTGGTGTGACCGTCGCTCGGCACCAGGAAAGAATCTCGTGCCATGTGATCTTGGAAAAGGCGCAGCCCACCAGGAGGTGGTGCAGAGTCTCCGGTTCCTGAGAGCAGAGTGAGCAGTCGGGGTCGTGTTGGATTCCATGGCGCGCAAGGCGATCCGCGGTCCAGCAGTGGTCGAGCGAGGCAAACCAGATGAAGAACTTGGTGTTTAGGGGAGCCCAATTCCGCCAAGTGAGCCACCAAGTGGGCGAGGAGGTGGATCCCAGGAAAAGAGCTTGGTAACAGGAACGGGCCGAGTATTGGCCATTGGCCGTCCATCGCCAGATCAGCCGGTATGGTTCTTCGGAAGTGGCGAAGTTCCGAAGGCGTCGCCAAATGTCCATGTATTCCAGGGTTTCTTGGGGCCCCAAGGCACCGCAGATGTCGGCAATCCATGATTAGTTGTTCATGTCGTCGTACACAAGGCGCTGCTTGCGGGCACGCTTGGGGACCAGGGCCGCCAGGGCCGGTGCACGCTCTGCAATGGACTGTCCGTTGAGCCAATGGTCGGACCAGAACTTGGCGGTGCGGTTGTCATCGATAATCCAGGAAGTCGAGGCTCCGAAGAATTGCGTGACAGCCGGACCCCGCGGTAGGTGGAGTTGATGCCATGGGCGAGAGTCATCAGTTGCCTAGAGCCATAGCCATCAGGTGCGCAGCGCGATGCCTGTTCAGTGTAGGTCGCGAATGTCGAGTCCTCCAAGAGCGAGGGGGCGGCAGATGCGAGCCCAAGAAACCAGGCAGACGCCGGCCTTGGCGTCCTTCCGACCATGCCATAAGAAATCTCAGGCGATGCGGATGATTTTCTTCAGAATTGGGGGGGTTGGTGTCCATGGCGAGGAGAATATGCACTGGCATGGCGGAGAGGACGTGTCGCGCCAGCAAGAGGCACTCGCTTCGAGAGAGCAAAGATGCCTTCCAAGTAGCCAGCTTCTTGGACATTCGCTCTACCAGGGGAAGAAGCGTCGGAGGGGGGGCTTTGCGGATGGAGAGGGGTAGCCCGAGGTAGGTGATAGGGAAGGGTTTCACCGGGCACGCAAAGACCGCACCGATGGCCTCGCAGGTCGTAGGAGAGCACTGGATCGGGGAGGCCGAGCACTTGGCGAAGCTGGTCCGCAGGCCGGTGGCGTCATCAAAGAACTGGAGCAACCTGCACACGACCTCAAAGCTCCTGGGGGTCGGGATGGCAGAAAATGATGACGTCGTCGGCAAATAGGGAGACACTCGTGGCGGCATGCCGAGGCGTGAGGCGACGAAGGATGCCCTTGTTGACCGCTGCCTAAAGCAGGGAGTTCAGGGCATCAATGGTGATGGCGAAGAGCATAGGTGAGAGTGGGTCGCCCTGCCGGAATCCGCTGGCATGGGGGATGGGCGGTCCGGGGGTGCCATTGATTAGCACGCGAGTGGAAGTGGTGGACATCAAGAGCGAGATCCAATTGCACCAGCGATGTCCGAATCCAAGGTGGCTTAGGACATCCAGTGAGGAAGGCCTGGGATACGGAGTCGAACGCATGTGCGATGTCGATCTTGAGGAGCACACGTGGGGCCTTGATATTATGCAGCGGATGCGCCGTTTGCTGGACCAGGAGGGATTCGTCGTGAACGCTTCGGCCCGGATGAAGGCACTCTGGTTCACGGACACAAGCTCGCCAAGTCTGGGTGCAAGGCGCTGGGAGAGGACCTTCACGAAGAGCTTAGCGATGAAGTGTATCAAGCTGATCGGGTGGTAGTTGGACAAGGAGGAGGCATCCGCCCGCTTGGGGAGCAAGATAAGGAGTGCCTCATTTAGCCTTTGGAAGCTACGCCCATTATAGGAGAAGAGCTTATCAAAAGCATCGTAGATGTCCTTTTTGATGATGCCCCAGCATGAGAGGAGGAAATCGGCTGTAACGTCGTCTTGGTCCGGAGACTTGCCCGTGGGCAGTTTCTTGATGACCTCCCAAATCTCCTCCTCAGAGAATGGTTGATCGAGCTCAGATAGGTCGAAGTGCCATTGGTCGATGGCATGAAGGTTGATGGATAAGTCGCGGTCCATGGTTGTGCCTAGCAAAGAGGAGAAATGCCCGTACGTGATGCGGGCCATGTCGGGCTCATTAGAGATCTTGTGGCCGTCCACCTGGAGATCCTGGATACGGTTTCGTTTCCGACGGTTGGCGGCGTGAATCTTGCTGTAGGCCGAGTTCATGTCTCCCTCACGCAAGCAGTGTAGACGAATACGCTCCCTACTGATCGTTCTCTCGAGAGAAGCGAGGCCAAGGTAAGTGTGCTTGAGCTCCCTGCAGAGCCAGGCCTCCAAAGGCGAGAGTGGTCGGTGGTCCTGAGCCATGTCGAGGCGGACAATCAGTTCACGAGCCATTGCCAACTAATTTGAGATGGTGGCTGTGGTCCTTTCATTCCAGCCCTGAAGATGGCGGGCGGTGACTTTCAACCTCGCGTAGATGCGACGGAAAGGGTCATTATCGGGCGGGATGGAGTTCCAGGCTTCCTGCACAGTCTGGTGGAAGCCGTCGAGCTTTGCCTAGTAGCGCGCAAAGTGGAACTGGGCGCCCCGCCTTGCCGCGGCGTGCAATCGACGAGGAGGGGACAGTGATCAGAGACAGCAGAAGCAAGACAGCTTAGGAAGCACTACACGAATGAGGTCTCCCACGAGGAGGTACACAGCACATGTTAGTTGCGAACGAGGGTGGGGTCGGCCTGCTCGTTCGACCAGTTTGATCGCCGACCATGCATGTAGATGTCATGGAGGGCGAAGTCGGATATGAATCGTTGAAAGCGGCTCATGGTGCGCTGGTTGAGGTTGTCGTTATTCTTCTCTGCAGCGGAGGTGATCATGTTAAAATCACCACCAAGTAGCCACGGCCCGGACATGTTGGCGCGGAGCCGCTGGCAACGCGTCGGTTCGTAAAGAAATAGGTGCTTTTGGAGGTTTTGGAGCTTTTTTGGCTTTTAATGAATCAATATAACCTATTTGAGCTTCAAAAGCCATAAAAGCTCCAACACAATGTCCAGCCGCGTCACAGGAACGGTTCGCTAGAGACGCATCCGTTCCTGTGCTATAAAAGGCAAGCACCATTGCTCATTTACGGTACCCTTTTAAGAGCAGTGGTTCTTGTCACAGGCAGCGGAAGCGCTGCCGTAATAGACGACACACATTACATTATAGACACGTATACACCGAAAGGTTTGTTCTTCGTCCATCATAGGAACTTGTGAAGTAAAGAGGCAGAGAAAAGAACATTCGACAACGACAGAATCAACTACAAAAGGTTTCACGATGGAACAAGGTACACTCGGATCATGAATAGAAAATCTCTCATATGTTTCATTGAATCATTTGTATTGCAAACATTCCACACTTAAAGAAATTTTGCTTACATTTGGTATCAGAGCCTTGTTGTTGCAACAATTCTGATTCACATTGAAGTTGAGATTTTGATCCGTTATTTCGTTGATCTATTCTTTTTTCTCATCCTATGTTCAAGACTTGTTGTTGTTCTTTAATTTTTTTATCATTGATCGCATTATTGCATTACGTTACGTAGATGATCATATTCATAGATTTCGTCTGTATAATTATTAGACTGGAAAACCAATTTATTGTATAATTGTTCAAGTGATTTTGCCGAATAAATATTTATTGGAGAACATGCTTGTTTGTCACCAAAGTGGCCTAGCATTTTATAGTCAAATATTTATAGTGCAAATTGATTTTTGTTGCTAATAATTCATGGTATATTATAGTCACTAATTTTTATGCCGTGATCACCCAAAGGTGCCATTGCAAGATTAATTTGTGACATAAGAGGGACTAGCAATATACTTGATATATATATATATATATATATATATATATATATATACACACACCGAAAAAGGGTTTTCCCCCGCTTTGTATTCCAAAGCACCAACACCGATACAGAGCAGACGCTGGGGCAAGCAGCACAACAAGCCAAAGAAAAAGAAAAAGAAACAATGCCAACACCGACAGCTCGACAGACGCGAATGACCTACAACCGCTGCGCCCTCCGAAAACTACCCACCACGATCTTAGGTTTCGATCCTCCGAGTACCAACCAGCACCTCCAGGAAGGGAACGACGCCGACGACGCTGCTGCCCGGACGAATCTTAGGGTTTCCTCCGGCACACGGAGGGTAGAGGGGAATGAAGACCACCGGCACCCTCCAGGGAGGAATGGTGGCACCCGCAGGCGTCACCGCACCGGAGCCGGAAGATCCGGCAAGGATTTCTCCCAGCTCCAAACCCCACCGCCCAACCGGATCGAAGCCAACCACCCAGCTCACCGTCGACCACCTTGCGCCACCACGGTTGCGCCACCACCCATGTCGCCTCACTGCGAACGCCACCACGAGGCCAAGAGACCCGAAGAGAAACGCCAAACGATGGAAGCAACGGCACCGCTACCGAGCAGGAGGGACACACCTCCCCCGCCAACGTGCGCCCCAGCACCGTCGTGGTCGCCGGCCGGACGCGGCAGCGGGGCACACCAGGCCACCCCTGGCCCGGCCGGACCAAAACGGGCCCGCAAAGCCCCGCCGCCACGCTGCAGTAATTCGGTATCCGCGTCGCCAGCCCGCCGCCGCTCGCCGCCACGCCCCGGCCTCCTGGAGGTCACGCTGCAGGCTCAACCCGCCGCCGGCCCGCCCGGGCCCAGATGGGGCCCGAAGGGCCCAGATCTGGGCCGAGCGGGCGCCGCCAGGACGCGTCGCCGCGCTACCCCGCCACCAACGGCGACGCCGCCGTCCAGCCATCCGCCCGCGCAGCGCCAGGACCCCGCCGCCACGCCGGACCGCCGCCGCCTAGGGACACCCCCCCAGCCCGCTCCGTCCCGCGCCAGAGGAAGCCGAGAGGGGAAAAGCGCGGGGGCCGCCGCCTCCAGCGGGGGCCGCCGCCGCCAGCGTCGGCCGGGCCAGGCCCGGCGGCAAGCGCCGACGACGGCGGCAGGGAGGGAAGGAGGAGGGTGGGTCGCTAGAGAAGGAGATCGGGGCGCGGCCGGTCGCCCGCGGGGGCGACGCGGTCGCGAGAGCCCGAGAGGAGAAGCCGAATCCTTTCGTAGCCGAGGCAGGACCCCAAACATATATATATATATATATGAACCAACACACCTATAATATAACATGATCCAACGAAGGGATTAAAAAATATGACTACATGTGTCCTGGACAAAAAGAACAAATGTTTCAATATATATTGATCCTGCAGTGAGTTGAAATGCTTGTTCTTTCGCTGAGGACACATAAATGCATATATATATATATATATATATATATATATATATATATATATATATATATATATCCAAAGATGATGAATATATTTTTCTTAAGTGTGGCTACGTGCGTTAAAGTATTAGCAGCATTGTGATTCAGTTTCGTATTTAAGTTTCATCCAAAGATGTTCTTAAATATGTGATTAAAGTTGATGTTCCAATACATTATCGAACGCCTATTAACAAGTGAGCATAACTAATGTTTGTAGTCGATGTGAATGGTCCGGTCAAGTTGAATGGGCTGAATATGTCCGGTTCCGTTTGGGAGTCATGAACTTAGACATGGCATTAGTAATGGAGGAGCAACCCGTAGAGCTTATTGATCAAAGTACCGATGAAGATAAGTATTTTTATGAGGCTTGGGAAAGGTCTAACCAACTGAGCTTAAACTTTATGCGCATAATGATCGCTGATAACATCAAGCGATCTATGCCCAAGACTGAAAATGCAAGGGAATTTATGGCACCGATCAAGGAGTTTTCCCAGTCAGACCTTGCAGCCAAGTCCACCGTGGGAACTCTCATGAGTGAACTCTCTACCAAGAAATTCAATTTGTTGTGTTCGATGCATGATCATGTGACTAGTATGACTAACCTTGCAGCAAAGTTAAAGTCAATGGGAATGGACATGAATGAAAATTTTCTTGTACAATTTATTATGAACTCTCTTCCTCCAGATTTTGGCCAGTTCCAGGAGAACTACAACACCATCAAAGATAAATGGAACCTTCAAGCTATTAAAGCCATGCTGATTCAAGAGGAAGGACGACTAAAGAAAACTAAAGAGCATTCTGCCCATTTTGTGGTTCATAACGAAGCTAGCAGTAGCAAGGCTAAACCAGGAAAGAAGGGTAAGAAGAAGATCAATTTACTGGCAAGGACTAATGATGGAGAAATCCGTAAGGATCTGAAGTGTCACTTCTGCAAGAAGAATGGTCACTTCAAGAAGGATTGTCTGAAACGTAAAAGCTGGTACGAAAAGAAAGGTATTTATTATGTTTCAGTATGTTATGAATCAAACCTTATAGAAGTTCCAAATAATACGTGGTGGTTAGAAGTTCCACTCATGTTTCACACGTTACTCAGGGATTCCTTTCGATTCAACCCATAAGAGGAACTGAAAAGTAATTGTACATGGGGAACCGAATGAAGGCACAAATCTAAGGAATTGGAACCTACCGCTTGATCCTGGACAGTGGTTGCCAATTGGAATTGGAGAAGTGTCTATATGTTCCCGAGTGTGCTAGAAATTTAGTTTCTGCAGGAGTGTTAGATAAACTAGGCTATAAGTTTGAGATTGGAAGTGGTGTTTTTAAATCATGTGAGGATATGTACTATTATGGATCTAGTGCTCTAATTAATAATTTATACCGCTTTAATCTTGATACTTATTTTGCGGGATCTATGTTTAATGTTGAAATTATTTGTGATAAACGTAGTGCGCATAATGAGCGTTCTGCTTTCTTATGGCTAGGGATGAAAATGGAGTGGAAACTTTCCGTTTTTCTGGAGGAAAAATGGAAACGGAGAGGAAATATGAAATCCAAAGTGTAAATTTGCAAAACGGAATTGGAAGTGGATTTTTTTATGCGGAAACGGAAACAAAAACGGAACGGTGTTTTCCGGTGGAATAGGCGTGGAAACGGAACTTTCCATTTCCGTGAATATGGAATTTCCGTTTTCACTATAGACCTATGGCTGCTTTGTAGTCCAACCACCAACAAGACACAATTATACAATGAGTAGAATGGATCATTTGAGCCCATCTTCTACAACCACACATGTAATCAGCTTGATCGTATAAGCAATTGTTTAGTATTATTACAATACTACACTAAGTTGCTAACATAACGATGTTATTTTGTAGCCATGTCAAAAATTCATTAATTGTGGTTGTGTTTTGTGCGTATTTCTCTATGATTCAAGGGTTTTTTAAGTTCCGTTCAACGTCCACTTCTGTTTCCGTGTCTACTTTGTATTTGCTCCGTGTCCGTTTTCAGTAGTATCTGTTTCTGTATTCATTTTCGGGGTTTCTGTATTCGTTTCCGCTTTTGCAAAAATATATGAAAACAATTGTGGTAGCACCCAGTTCCATCCGTTTTCGCTCCGTTTTCATCCCTACTTATGGCATCAAAGGCTTGGTCACATATCCAAGGAAAGAATGACGAGGCTAGTAAAAAAAGAAATCTTGCCTCAGTTGGATTTTGATGACTGGAGCATATGTGTGGAGTGCATTAAAGGAAAGCAAACTTCACATATTTCAAAATTTCCCGCCACAAGAAGTATTGAACCATTACAGCTAATTCACACAGATATATGTGGTCCATTTGATGTTCCCACTTGGAGTGGTGAAAAATATTTTGTTACCTTTATTGATGACTTCTCGCGGTATGGTTATGTATACATGTTGCATGAAAAGTCTCAATCAGTGACTTACTTAGAGATATTCATAAATGAAGTTGAAAGGCAACATGATACAAAAGATAAAGTTGTGAGATCTGATAGAAGTGGTGAGTATTATGGGAGGTACACTGAAGATGGACAATGTCCAGGTCCGTTTGTGAAGTTCCTTGAGGAGTGTGGTTTTTGCTCAATACACAATGCTCGGTACGCCTCAACAAAATGGTGTGGCCGAAAGAAGAAATCATACTCTTATGGAGATGGTTAAAAGTATGTTAAGTCTTAGTTCTATACCTTTATCCTTGTGGATGCATGCATTAAGAACTGCAGCATATTTACTAAATAGGGTTCCTAGTAAGTCAGTTCATAAAACGCCTTACAAACTGTGGACAAATAGGAAACCTAGTTTAAGGCATCTTCATGTATGGGGTTGCCCTGCAGAAGTAAGGATATACAATCCACAAGAAAAGAAGCTTGATGCAAGAACCATTAGTGGTAATTTTATCGGCTATCCAGAACGATCTAAAGGATATAGATTTAATTGTCCTAACCATAGTACGAGAATAGTTTAGACGGAAAATGCACAGTTCATTGAGAACGGCCAATCTAGTGTATATACATGAAGGTTAGTGGGAGCAAGTTCATTATAATGGTATTATATGTTGATGATATTCTTCTCGCGTGAATGATAAGTCTTTGTATTGATGTTAGGAATTTCACTCCAAAAGCTTTGAAATAAAAGATATGGGAGATGTGTCCTATGTCATTGGAATAGAAATATTCCATGATAGAGAGCAAGGAATATTAGGATTGTCTCAGCAAGGATATATCAATAAAGTTTTGGAGAGATTTAGAATGGGTAAATGCTCCGGAGGACCAATTCCTATTCAGAAAGGAGATAAATTCAGTATTATGCAATGTCCCAAAAATGATGTAAAAAAGAAGGGAATGGAATTAATTCCATATGCATCAGTAGTTGGGAGTTTAATGTATTCCTCAACGTGTACTCGACCAGACATTAGTTTTACTGTGGGAATGCTTGGTCAATATCAAAGTAATCCCGAAATGGATCACTGGAAAGCTGCAAAGAAAGTTCTTCGGTATTTACAAGGAACCAAAGATTATGTGCTGACATATAGGAGATCGAGTAATCTCGAAGTGTTAGGCTATTCTGATTCGGACTATGCCAAATGTGTGGACTCAAGAAAATCTACATTTGGCTATGTATTCTTATTGGCTGGAGGAGCAGTTTCCTGGAAGAGTGCGAAGCAGACTGTCATTGCTACTTCGATTATGGAAGCTGAATTTGTGGCATGCTTTGAGGCCACAATTCAAGCATTATGGTTACGGAATTTCATATCAAGCTTCGGTCTTATTGAAAGTATATCAAGACCTTTACTGATTTATTGTGATAATTCTGCGGCCGTGTTCTTCTCCAAGAATGACAAGTATCTAAAAGGTGCGAAACATATGGATTTAAAGTACCTGTGAGTCAAAGATGAAGTGCAAAAACAAAAGGTGTCAATTGAGCATATGGGTACAGAACTTATGGTCGTGGATCCACTGACGAAAGGTTTGCCGCCCAAGACATTTAAGGGAAACACTTCTTTTTTTTAGAAAAGGAGGATGATCCCCGGCCTCTGCATCTCGGAGATGCATGCGGCCACTTTATTGATTATTCTCGAGGACCTTACAAAGTATCATGACAATATGCCTGAATCCGCCATCTTGGCAACATATGCCACTATTCCTATCCATATGATGAAGGGGTGCTAACTGGGCCAAATACCCAGACCACTCGCCTAAGCCTATCATCAAGAGCCAGAAGCCCCAGCCGAGCCACATACCGGGTCTGGGGTATAAACTGGTCTGACGCACTCACATGTGTCGTCGCCGCCATCTTCCACATGTCCGTCTTCAGAGCAGATATTGAGGCTTCTACCTTGTTAGGCCACTCTGCCATCGACGCCACCATGACGCCAGACAACTACCTCCTCCTGCGCGAGTCCATCACCGTGCATCGGGCGCCGAGTCTCCGCTGCGCCACGCCGCCGAGATCCACCATCATCAATGAGTAGGATGAAGCATCGCTCCACCAAAAAAGCCGCCCACTGGTCCCTCGATCCCGTGTACGCCTCCAAGAATTACGCCCCCATGGAGGAAACGACACCAACGCGCCGACGTCATCCCATCTACTGATCTAGGGTTTCCCCCGGAGGTAGCGGATAGAGGTCTGGAGCTTCTCCATGGCGATGCCTTCAAGAAGGTAATGACACAAAAGAGTGACGCCAACGCCGGTCTTGGCATCAAGTCGAGAACGAGGTTTTCACCCGGATCCGCTCGAAGAACCTCCATCAAGCATGTGTGCACGGATCGCCGCCGATCTGAGCCGCCGCACATCGAGCAGGCCGCACCTGCCAGATCAGATCTGCCCGGAGGGAAAACCACGCACCAGGCCCTCCATCACTAGTAGAAAAAGGGTCAAATGTGAGACACATTAGTCCCGATTTGTAACAGAACCGGCACTAATGTGTCCATTAGTGCCGGTTCCAACGGCTAGCCGGGAGGAGCTCTTTAGTACCGGTTCGTGGCAAACCTTTAGCACCGGTTCGTGACACGAACCGGTACTAATGAGAGTGGTGGCAGGATGTTGTCAGAGTGGGGCCCTTCCAGCACCTTTAGTACCTGTTCGTGGCACGAACCGGTACTAAAGGTCGTCCTATATAAATCCTTCGTCCACCCGCACTCTGTTCTTCCCCCTTTCCCCTCTCCCTCTCCTCTGTTCTTCCCTTCTTCCTCTCGAGTTCATCACAAAATTTGCCCCAAATTTGTCAAGATTTGCAGGCCCTCATCCATTCAAATGATCACCAAGGTTAGCAACTTTGTCCTTTCATCTCTCATTGCTAGATTAGCTCTTGCATTGGTTTATATAGTGATTAATTGTGGGTTTTAGTAATTTGGGAGGAATTATATGTGGTAGTATTTGATTTATATGCAATTTGAGGTCAAAATAACACTTAGTTTGCATATGTAGGTGTGGTTTACTTAGTGCCTTCTAAATCTCCGTCGTAACCACCGTCGATCGCCCGCACCGTCCCGTCGCCGGCACCACCTTGTGGTGAGCCTCTTGTTCATGAAATTTTATATAAAAAATTGATGTTTGTGTGATTTGGATATATAGTTACTCGTATAATAATTATCTTACCCGTACGTTGTTTGTTATACATAGTGCCATGGTTTTGATATCCGTCCCCGTCGGCCCTCGTCCTTGTTATGATTCGGATGTGGTATATTCTCTTTTAAAACTATTTGTTGCATTTTGTGTTTATGACAAATTATGCCCATCAAGTTGACATAGATATTTTTATCTAGGAGGTATGTGAACCGGAAATTCCAACCGACCCTATTGTCGAGAGGTTAAATTTAGTTGAAAGAGAAAACGAGTACTTGAAAGAAAAATTGAAAAGAATTGAGGGGGAGAAGATGGAATTGGAGTTGCATGTTGCCGATGTCGTCGATGATCACAAGATCAAGATGGAGAAAATGCGCTTGACGATTAGAAAGATTAGAAAATATGCCATCGATAGTGAGGCTTGGTATCATTATGATGTTGGATCAATTGTTACCTTAGTTGCGATCTTGTTCGCATTTGTTGTTGCATTTAAATGCTTTAGCTAGAGAGTTATTTGTTTGTTGCATTTAAGTGTTGTATGAACTTTATGTATGAACTTGTATTAATTTGGTCTATTCGGTGTTGTGTAATGAAGATGAGCCGGCAATGGATGTACGATGACCGATGCTCTCCCCAGTTCGTTGAGGGCGTGCATACTTTTCTGCTTGCGGCTGAGGCAAACAAGCGGACGGATGGTTTTATGCCTTGTCCATGTGCTGGCTGTAAGAATGGTCGCAATTACTCTACGTCAAGAACCATTCACATCCACCTGTTTGAGTCCGGTTTCATGCCCCACTATAATGTTTGGACCAAGCACGGAGAAAGAGGGGTTATGATGGAAGGCAATGAAGAAGAAGAGGACGACGACAGCTATCCTGGCCATGGGTTCCCTGAATACGATGATACAACAATGGGGGAAGAAGCTGAGCCGGTAATGCGGGAAGAAGCTGAGCCGGCAATGCGGGAAGAAGCTGAAGAAGAGGCATCGGATGAGCCCGTTGATGATCTAGATCGGGCCATTGCCGATGCAAAGAGAAACTGCGCAAATGATTTGGAGAGGAAGAAGTTGCAGCGCATGTTAGAGGATCACAAAAAATTGTTGTACCCGAATTGCGTAGGTGACAAGAAAAAGCTGGGCACCACACTGGAATTTCTGCAATGGAAGGCAGAGAATGGTGTATCTGACAAGGGATTTGGAAAGTTGCTGGTAATGATAAAGGATATGCTTCCAAAGGACAACGAATTGCCCGAAAGTACGTACGAAGCAAAGAAGGCTATCTGCCCTCTAGGGTTAGAGGTGCAGAAGATACATGTATGCCCTAATGATTGCATCCTCTACCGCGGTGAGTACGAGGATTTGAACGCTTGCCTGATATGTGGTGCATTGCGCTATAAGATCAGCCGCGATGAACATGGTGATGTCGAGGGCGAGCGCCCCAGGAATAAGATTCCTGCCAAGGTGATGTGGTATTCTCCTATAATACCACGGTTGAAACGTTTGTTCCAAAACAAAGAGCATGCCAAGGCGATGCGATGGCACAGAGAAGACCGTAAGAAAGACGGAAAGTTGAGAGTACCAGCTGACGGGTCGTAGTGGAGAAAAATCGAAAGAAAGTACAGGAAGGAGTTTGCAGATGACGCAAGGAGCGTATGGTTTGGTCTAAGCGCAGATGGCATTAATCCTTTTGGGGAGCAGAGCAGCAACCATAGCATCTGGCCTGTGACTCTATGTTTGTATAACCTTCCTCCTTGGTTGTGGATGAAGCGGAAGTTCATTATGATGCCAGTGCTCATCCAAGGCCCTAAGCAACCCGGCAACGACATTGATGTGTACCTAAGGCCATTAGTTGAAGAACTCTTACAACTGTGGAATGGAACAGGTGTACGTGCGTGGGATGAGCACATGGGGGAAGAATTTGACCTAAAGGCGTTGTTGTTCGTGACCATCAATGATTGGCCTGCTCTCAGTAACCTTTCAGGACAGACAAATAAGGGATACCGCGGATGCACGCACTGTTTGGATGATACCGACAGTATATATTTGAATAGTTGTAAGAAGAATGTGTACCTGGGACATCATCGATTTTTTTCGAGCAGGCATCCCATAAGAAAGAAAGGCAAGCATTTCAAAGGTGAGGCGGATCACCGGACGAAGCCTCTCCACCGTACTGGTGCTGATGTACATGATATGGTCAAGGATTTGAAGGTGATATTTGGAAAGGGTCCTGGCGGACAACCTGTTCCAAAGGACGCTGACGGACGCGCACCCATGTGGAAGAAGAAATCTATATTTTGGGACCTGCCATATTGGAAAGACCTAGAGGTCCGCTCCGCAATCGACGTGATGCACGTGACGAAGAATCTTTGCGTGACCCTGCTTGGCTTCTTGGGCGTGTATGGGAAGACAAAAGATACACCTGAGGCACGGAAGGACCAGCAACGTATGCACGGAGAAGACAGCATACATCAGGGTCATGCAAGCTACGCTCTTACCAAAGAAGAGAAGGAAATCTTCTTTGAATGTCTGCTCAGTATTAAGGTACCGTCTGGCTTCTCGTCGAATATAAAGGGAATAATAAACATGGCAGAGAAAAAGTTCCAGAACCTAAAGTCTCATGACTGCCACGTGATTATGACGCAACTGCTTCCGGTTGCATTGAGGGGGCTTCTACCGGAAAACGTTCGATTAGCCATTGTGAAGCTATGTGCATTTCTCAATGCAATCTCTCAGAAGGTAATCGATCCAGAAATCATACCAAGGTTACAGAATGATTTGGTGCAATGTCTTGTCAGTTTCGAGTTGGTGTTCCCACCATCCTTCTTCAACATCATGACGCACGTCCTAGTTCACCTATGCGAAGAGATTAACGTTTTGGGTCCTGTATTTCTACACAATATGTTCCCCTTTGAGAGGTTCATGGGAGTCTTAAAGAAATATGTTCATAACCATGCTAGGCCAGAAGGAAGCATCTCCAAGGGCCATCAAAATGAGGAGGTCATTGAGTTTTCTATTGACTTTATTCCTGACCTTAAGCCGATTGGTGTTCCTGAATCGCGGCATAAGGGCAGACTGGATGGAAAAGGCACGCTAGGAGAGGAACAAATAATATGTATGGACGGACATTCTCTCACTGAAGCACACTACACAGTTCTACAGAATTCCGCCTTGGTGGCTCCGTATATGGATGAACACAAGAATTTGCTACGCTCCAAACACCCGGAGTGGTCTGATGACTGGATTACACGTGAACAAACCAGGAGTTTCGTCAGCTGGTTGCAGACACGTACCATGCATGACACCTCTATTGAACATGACCTGTACTTGCTGTCCCAGTTACCATCTTCGAATATAATGACTTTCAAAGGGTACGAGATAAATGGTAATACATTTTACACGATCGCCCAAGATAAGAAGAGCACCAACCAAAATAGTGGTGTCTGCTTTGATGCAGAAACCAAGACGGGAAAGGAAACATATTATGGTTATATACAGGACATATGGGAACTTGATTATCGACGTGGTTTAAAGGTCCCTTTATTTCGGTGCAAATGGGTCAATATGACACGAGGCGGGGTAACGGAAGACCCGTAGTACGGAATGACAACAGTGGATCTCAACAATCTTGCGTATGCAGATGGACCATTCGTCCTAGCCAATGATGTGGCACGGGTTTTCTATGTGAAGGACATGTCTACCAAGCCAAGAAAAAGAAAAGATAAGGAAGCGAATGCATCGTACGATGAGCCAAAGCGGCACATAGTTCTTTCTGGGAAGAGAAACATCGTGGGAGTGGATGACAAGACAGACAAGTCAGAAGATTATGAAAAGTTTGATGAAATTGCTCCACTCACAGTGAAAATTGACCCGAGCATCCCGTTAAATGATGAAGATTTTCCATGGTTACGGCGCAAAGGGACACACGCGAAGAAAAAGTTTCACACCCAAAGATCTGGGATGTGATCGGCTTCACTAGCTATCATCACTTTCTTCTGTGTTTCGCACTGGGAGGGGAATCTCTGTAATAGTTAGGGTAGTTATGTGTTTTGGCATTTGAAACGCGAAGAAATTTTATGTGCAAACCAATTCACACTAATTTAAAATAATTCAAAATTTATACTATTCAAATGTGAAAACTACGGGCACTAATAGAAAGTTTGTAATTTTTTGTATCTAAAGAGGTTGTGTCAGCCTCCGGTCAGGCTATGGCCCCACCATCACCATTTAGTGCCGGTTCGTACCACAAACCGGTACTAATGAGGTTGTGTCAGATAAGGCTGGGGCCCCACGAGCACCTTTAGTACCGGTTCATGGATGAACCAGACGTAAGCTGTTTTTTAATCCCACCTCGCGAAGTCAGAGGGACTAGGAGCGGTTTATAAGCTCTGAGTGCAGAGACGATGAAGAAGAGGATCAATGCTCACGTTGCTTAGCTTCAAGCCTTCAGGAATACGGTAGACTGCACGGAGCTATGCGCAGTGCAGTTTACACTATTCCGAAAGGCTTGAAGCAAATTAACGAGCATTGCACCTCTTTTTTATTTTTAATAACTTATTACAACTCCGGACTTCTTCTGTTATGGCAAAAACTAATTGCACATCGACATTTCTTTTTTTTAAGTTATAACTCCAGACTTTGACCATCAAGTTTTGTAGAAAAGAAAAAATAGCAGAAAAGAAAGAAAAACTATAGCTGGAAGAAAAAAACTACTCAAAAATAAATAGAAGAAAATAAATATAGCAGAAAAGAAAAAACTACTCAGAAATAAATAGAAGAAAAAATAAAGCAGAAAAGAAAAAAATATATATTTGCTATTTTTCAATCGTTTACAAAATGACCGTGAAATTGAAAATCACTACAAAATGAACTCTGAAAATGTTGAATTTTGGCAAACCAGATGAAAAACTACTCACAAATAAATAGAAGAAAATAAATATAACAGAAAAGCAAAAACTATACAAAAAACTACGCAAAAATAAATAGAAGAAAATAAAGTAGAAAAGAAAAAACTATAAAAAAAATTGGGGCGCTGCCCTGTGGGCCTGATAGGCCACATGTGTGTAATTACAGGCCTTAAAGGCCCAGCAGACTCACAGGGCAGCGCGCAGAGTTTAGGCCCACAAGCCTGCTATACAGAGGAGTTCGAAGTGGTAGCCGCGGCTGGGTTTATAAACCAGTGCGACTGCCCTTCGCCCGGCGAGGTGGGACTAAACTTTGGGGTGGCAGCGCGAGGCCTTTAGTACCGGTTGGAGCCACCAAACGGTACTAAAGGGGGGCCTTTAGTACCGGTTTGTGCCACCACCCGGTACTAAAGGGGGTCGCTTCTCGCCGCTTGGGCTGGCCAAAACTGGCCTTTAGTACTGGTTGGTGGCTCCAACCGGTACTAAAGGTGCCTTCTATATATACAACACTTCGAAAATTTCATTCCCCCTCTGTTTCTTCCTCTGTTTCCGTCGTCTCCGTCGCCGTCGCCGCCCCCGTCCCCGTCGCCACCCTCGTCTCCGTCGCCGCCCCCCTCCCCGTCGCCACCCCCGTCTCCGTCGCCGCCACGGCCCGTCCCCGTCGCGCCGTCCCCGCGTCACCGCCCCGGCCCGTCACCGCCCCCGGCCATCGCCTCGCCGTCGCCATCGCCCCGCTGTGAGCTCTCCCTCGCCCCCGGCGGCCACCATGGGCGCCGCCCCTCCCCGAGCCCATACACACACACACACAAGCATGATGAACACACACACACACACACATATGTATGAATTAATGCTTAATTAGTTTAATTAGTTTTTGCATGTTTGATTAGTTTAATTAGTTTAATTAATACTTATTAATGCTTAATAAGTATATACGTATTTTGTATGTTTAATTAGTTTAGATTATTTAGATTATTATTTTTTCACTATTATATATGTATGAATGCATGTTAGATGGATATAATTAGTGTTTAATTAGTATGGAAAATTTTTATATAATGTTGTTTTTCAGTTTTTAATGGATGTATAGAAGTTGTGTTTTCTATTTTTAGTGTTAGATGCTTAATTAGTATGAAATAGTATATAGATTTTTGAAATAGTAGAAATGTTAGAAATTTTAGTTATCAAAATCCAATCATTAAAAAATATTATTTTTTGCGGGCATATAGCTAGTATTTGTTCTCGATGATGCTCGGCCCGCATCCTCGCCGTCGACCCGTCCGCGACGACGTCCAGCCGACCCATGTCCGGGACTGGGCTCCGCCGGGCTGGCACTGGGAGGTGCTGCCTGGAGGAGCGCGCCGCTTGATGAGGAACCCGGCCCCGGGTCCTGTCGTCGACCCTGATCTCGTTTGGTGGCGTTCGCGTGGGCCAGTTTCGGTGCGGAGGGACCCGGCCCCGCCGGAGGTGGTACGTCGCCGTGTCAGGGAGGAGGACGAGCACGTCCATCGCTACATGGTTGCGTTAGAGGGCGGCAGGTTCTCCAATACCTGGCAGTATCTTCGGGGATCTCACTTCAGCTATGATCCTGTGAGGGTTCCTTCTCTTTGGGTGTCCACCGCCCGCGCCGCAGGAACCGCGAGTGTCCTAGATTCTTCTGTAGTATTCGATCTTTAATTAGCTAGCCAGTGATGTACTATTCAATATTATATATTATTCGAGACGATGTATTCGAGATTATATCTATTATTCTAGACGAAGTATTCGAGATTATATCTATTATTCGAGACGATGTAATTTGAATACTAAATTGTTTTATATTTCTTTTGAATTAGTTAAATAAAAGCTATGGCAGACAATACCGACAGAGAGGGAGAACAGACCATGTTCGATATGATACGCGGCCAGATGATGATCAGAATGAAGAAGATTATGACGGCTCCGAATTTCTAAACAACACCGGAGAGGGTGATATGATATTCGATCGCGACGACCGAATTGATGAAGTCATGAACTACGATTATGACGATGACGAAGAACATGTTGATCCTGAAACAACAAAGACTGACGAGTTATATATATTTATATAAGCAGGTATCTGGTGATCATCACATGTTTTAAATGACTTGAAGATATATTAACGAATCGATCTTTGTTCTTTCAGCCATCTGGATCAAGCAAATCTTCAGGCAAAAGGACGAAACGAGGCCCGAACAAAAAGTTGAAGGAGGGCGTAAAGTACAATATCGAGGCAGTCAGACCTAATGGCGAACCATTAGCGCCTAAGAAGTTTGCGGACAAGTTCGTTCGTCAGTGCGGAGTTCTTGTGAAGGACCAACTCCCGATCTCCCTTCAAGAATGGAGAGAGCCAGCAAAAGACAAAAGACAAAAAGGCAAAGAGGACGCTTCTCCACGTCCAGATGTTACTTTTGTCGACAAGAATCAAAAAGATCTGCTTTGGGATACTCTCATGGAACATTTCACCCTACCAGATCATTTCACAGAAGCAGATGTGCAGAAAGTCAAGGACGCTGCTCTTAGGAAGATGGCGGTTGCATTCAAGAACCACAAGAATCGTGAATGGGACAAGTACGTCAAGGGAGGAAGGAAGACTCCAGTATTTGAGGGAACACTAGAGAACCAACGTGCTCATTGGGACGATTTCGTGAAATTCAAGGATTCGGAATTAGCTAAGGAACGACCGAGAATAAACAAGAAGAATGCCGAAAAAAGGATAAGTTCCATAAGCTGGGGCCAGGTGGCTATGCGGTGGCAATGCCTAAGTGGGATAAGTCTGAGAAAGAGATGGAGGATGCAGGTGCCACTCCGGTTACTAAGAGTTGGCCCCCCAGGGTCAGGACTTGGTTCTATGCGCATGGGGGGGAGTTGGACCCGAAGACAGACAATGTTTCGACGAGGGCAAGTCTGAAGGGAGCCGACGATGCGATACTTGTTGCAATAGAAGAGGCACGATCGGGGGTGTTCCAGCCCAACAAAGAGAACGACGAGCTTACGCGTGCCCTGGGAAATCCTGAACACCCGGGAAGAACACGAGGCAAGGGCGCCATTCCGTGGTATGAGGGGTTTTCAAACTAGAACACCGACTACAGAACCCGTGCGAGAAAGAAGATTGCGGAGGAGAAGAAGAGGAAGATGGAGGAGGAGCAGAGGAAGCGGGACTATGAACGCCTTCAAGTCCTAGAAGTAAGTCAAGCGGAATTGGTAGTCAAATTCCAGCGGCAGCAGGAGCAGATCGACTCACTTACCCAGCAAAGGGGGTCTCAGCAGCTGCAGCAGCTAGCGAATGATCCAGCATTGGATAGCACCGCCCCATCCATGCCGAGAAGCAGCGTGGGTTCCGCCTCGGGCGACGCAATGCTGGGTAGATACCCCGTGGATGACATCACGGAGAACACTAGCTGCGAGCTACACGTCAAAATGAAGAACATATCCATGAAGGTGGCGGATGCCGTTGCTTTTACAAATCCCCCCGAGGCAACCTTCCATTGCAACCCGATTCCAGCGAGCTATGCTCGTGTCTTGTTTGATGAGGTGGTGGACCCATATTCGGAGCTAGAGCTTGACATTCCTGGAGGTGACGACGAGCGCTTTCTCGGAGACGCCAACCATCGTATCATCCTATGGAAAAAGGATTGCATCATCTTTCGAAGGCCACCGACACCGCATCAGCCGACTCCTCGTTGAAGTCCGCCACCGAGTCAGTAGTCTCCCGCTCCTGCAAGTCCACCAAGTCTGGCAAAGTGTCAGGCCACTCCTCCTCCAAGTCCGGCAAAGTGTCAGGCCACTCCTCCTCCTTCAAGTCCGCCACAGCGTCAGACGTCCACTCCTCCTCCAAGTCCGGCACAACCTCAGGCCACTCCTCCTCCAAGTCCGGCACAGCTTCAGGCGGCCACTCCTCCTCGTCCAACTCAGCCCCGTCAGCCGTCTCCGCCGCCTCAGCAATCGCAGAAGAGATACCCCGCAGCTATGGTGCATAGCGGTACGAGTCGAGGTAGTACAGGAAGTACAGGCGGAGGCAAGCGATATAAATATGGTCCAAGCCTCACGCCTCTTTCGCAGAGGGCTTATGACAGGTCCGAGGAGGAAATCGTAGCCATATCGAAGTCCGAGGTGGAAGCCCATTTTGCACCGAAACCGCCACCGCCGCCAAGGGAGAAAGTGCCTGAGGAAACGATTGACCACTTCATTCTTATGGCTCAACCACCAGCTCCCAAGCCTGTTGACACAGACTATGAGCGCCACATCAGGAAGTTAAATCGAGCACGTCTACGTAAGGAGGCGAGCTCGGGATCGAGCAAACAAGAAGCAGCTGTAAAAAATGCGGGAAAACCATTCCCCAGCTGGGAGAACAGGCGACGCAATCGATCCCTCGCTTGTTGTGCCAACAACACGTGACAGTACGCGCGCCCAATATTATTGTGGGCAAACAGTTTACATTCCTGAGGTGGGCAATATGGTAATAACGGAGGACCACATAATGCAGGCTGAAGTTCTCAAAATCACTGTTGGACAACTCCTCGAGATCGAGCCCATGCATGTGCTTAGAGAGGATGAAATAAAACGGAAATATGTCCGGGGCCAACCTTTGGTCGAGCCAGACAAGGTCAAGAACCTCCCAACGAGAATGTATGAATTGCATCAATGGTACATGAACATTACCAAGATTTCCGATCGATTGTCCCTCATGGTGAATGTCAAGGAGGAGCATTACTTCCATGAGAAAGCTGTGTCCGTTGAGTATTCTGAACTGTTTCAGTTATACAATCAAGACACACTCGACAAATCTATCGTCAGTTGCTATTGTCTGTAAGTGATTTTTTTCTGTAATTTGAGTCTCAAGCTAGCTGTAGTGATCCTTTTGATCAATCATTACCTGTAATTATCCTCACTATATTCTTTTCTGTGGTATTATATGCAGAATGAAGATGTATGAAATGAGAAAAGGTGGACGCTTTGGCATTCGGTTCATTGACCCAAACACCGTTAATGAATACACATGGAAAATAAATCCACGTCATCAAAAGGCCGTAGAGGACAGCATGCTAGAGTTCTTGAAGCGCCTCAAATACAATGAAGATATACTACTTCCTTACAACTTCCAGTGAGTCATACTGTCTTGTACTACAAATTCTCTGTTTTTGCCTACTAGCTAGCTACATGTTTTTGCTTACATATGCCCGCTTAATTAAGACATGCAAACGTGTGTGCATGCAGATTTCACTGGGTCTTGTGTATCATTAAAGTTGACGCCGGAACAGTTGAAATACTGGACTCACTACTCAAAGAAAAAACTGACTATAACATTTTGTTTGGGATAGTCAACAGGTAATTTCAATCATTATTAACTATATATCTCGGCCTATTTAGTTTGTCATTTCATGATATGAACTATTTAATAACCCCTTTATTCATTTTCTTTGTCGGCGGGCAGGGCTTGGGCAAGGTTCATCAGCGTCACGGAAGGCGAATGGAAATAAAAGCTTAAATGGGGAAGACCCAAGGTAAGTAATTAAGTAGTACTAGCTAGCTAGCTAGCTGCCATCTCTTTAATTATCATGCTTAATTAATTATTATCTGGTCAAATTCCATTCTCGTAAAGGCCCTGAAGCAGGCGCAGGGGACTGATCTGTGTGCATTCTGCGTTTGCGAGAACATTCGCATGATGGTGTCCGAAAGGAGCAGATCTCAAAGACAGGAATGGGTACACTTGTCAAAACACTATTACACATGCATATTGATCTCCTTCTTAACAGTTCAGAGAGGTGCGGGAGAAGCTCCTAGAAACGGAGCGCGTAGAAGCACTTCAAGAGGAAATAGCGGGATTTTTGCTCGACCAGATCATAAATCCGAAGGGAGAATACTATTACCCGCTACCGTCCCATGAAAACCACTTCCAATTGTCATCGTGCTTCGAAGGCACCAATTAGGCTAATGCCACTGGCTCCGAAGGCAACATGCATATGTAGGAGAAATTGTATATAGCTATACATGTGTGTATGTGTGAATTAATTAATATGATGATTTGTGAGACATTGATGATATATATATATATATATATGCATGATTGGTTCTACTAGAAATTCTATATATATATATATATATATATATATATATATATATATATATATATGCATAACGTGTACAATGTGTAGTATCGTAAAATACCAGCAAACAAAAAAGAATTAAAATGGAAACACAAAATTAAATGAAAAAGAAATCATAAAACTAAAAAAAACCTTATAGTACCGGTTGGTCTTACCAACCGGTACTAAAGGGTTCCAGGCCCCTGAAGCTGGCTCGTGCCACGTGGTTTCCCTTTAGCACCGGTTCATGCTGAACCGGTATTAAAGGGGGGACCTTTAGTGCCCACACTTTAGTGCCGGTTATGAAACCGGCACTAAAGGGCCTTACGAACCGGTGCTATTGCCCGGTTCTGCACTAGTGCATGCCGCCACTACCGATTCGAGGTCAGATGGTCCGTCGCCGCTGGCCGGGCCGCCCCCGCCGAACGCAGCCAAGGCCGCTGCCCGAAGCAGGGCCGACCGCCGCACCCCGCCACCATCGCCGCCCTAGGCTGAGGCGGCCGCCGCGCTGCCGCCGGTTAAGGCAGGCCCGCCACGCCACCAAGGCCAGATCGGCCGTGCCACCACACGCCGCAGGGCACCGCACCGCCCCCATGGCGCAGGAGAGAGGGAAGGCCCCCGCCACCGCTGTCAGCCTCCGGGCTATAGGCCGGCGGCGTCCTTCGGCGGTGGCGGAGGGAGGGATGGAAGGACGGGGAGCCCCTGGCGGCTAGGGTTGCGATCCCGCCCGAGTCGCCTGAGCGGGGGCGATGCGGGGGGCTACATGCATGTACGTAATACTTGTATAAGCTTTGGTGCAGGGAAACACTTCTTATCAGAAGTCCGATAGGAAATATTTGTCAGACGGCTCCTATGACGTTGATTCTTCTCCAATCCAAGGGTCTATACATGTCTAAACAATTCTCCAGCCTGTCAATTAAACACACAAATTTACCCATCCCGAGTAAATCTCGCCTGCTCTCCCGTCCCAATCACCTCACCATGCCCGGGCGAGTAATCTCGCCTGCCTGACCATACACCCCAGCCCGTCTCGCATCTCATGAGTGAGCTCATCCCGGAGCTCCACCGCGACGACTTCCTCCACATCAACCTGCTCAGCAGCAAAAAATCGGCGTCGGCTACAACGGCTCCATGTCGCCAATGCGGCGTCCTGCCCTCGTCTGCTCTGTCAATCTCTACTCTCACCGCCGACTGAGTAAACCCCGTCGCCGCGCCTGTCCTCGCCTGACCCTGCCCCGTGAAGCCGTGAGCATCTCTCCCACCGCGCTGGTGCGCCTCATCACTTGTTTTTGATTTGCCTTAATTTGGATGCAATGCTTGCTTCCATAAATTTTAGTATTGAGTATCACTTTGCCATGCAGCGTGAATGGCATGGAATCAAGTGTTAGGAGTAAGCGAGGCAACGGTGGTGATCAGCTTGCGCGTCCGGACGCTGGTGCGTGGCTGCGTCCGTGGCCGTGGCGAGTGGAGTCTCCGAGCCGGCTGAGTCTCTGTGCGGCAGTTCCTGCATGCGTGGTGCGTGGGCGCTGCGTCTCCTGCAGCCTACAAAGCCGGCCACGTCCAGGTTGTTAGTAGCGTGCATGTAGCTAGGGATTAGCTAGGTAGTTAGTGCATGGGTTAGTGGCCGATCTGGGCGGCTGGGCCGTGCGTGTGCGTGTCTATGTGTATTAAAGTGGCAGCGGTGCTGCTGTGTAAAGGAGTCACAGAGAAAGAGATGTAGCCTCTGGAAGTGTATGTGTGCTCGCCGTGGGGTGGAGTGATCGAGTTCGTGCTCGAGAAGAAAACAGAAAAGCCGTTCGTGCGGCCGGGGTGTTTGAGCGCCCGGAAAAACTTTGTGTCCATCTTCTTCCTCTCCGGGCGTGTCTCCGGCGATCACCGTCACGTGCCGTAGCCTGCGGCAACAACAATTGGTATCAGAGCTGGTTCATCTTGGGTGTCGTCCCCTTGCCGGAGGCGTGCCGGCGGTGGCGGCGTTCGCCGACGGCTGCACGGTGAAACTCCGGGCCGTGTGTCGGCTTGTGGAGGTGCGCGGCGCTGGGGCTGCCATGGCGGACGCGGAGGCGGCGCGCAGTGAGTTCGCGGCATGTGGTGTGGTCGGGCGCTACGGGTGCGCGCGGGACGATGCGGGACGTACTGGTGCGGTCGGGCTGGTCGGGCGCGTCGGATGCGCGCGGGGCGTGCACGACGTACTGGTGTGATCGGGCTCGTCGGGCGTGTCAGGGCGCCGAGGGACGCCAGGTGTGTGTCGCCAGCGGCGTTGGAGCTCAGCGTATGTCGTCGGAGTCGTGACGGAGCACGGTGGTGACCGGCGTCAGTGCGCCAGGTCGAGTCCGTAGCGGTGGAAACCGTCGTCAGTGCGCCAGGTCGGGTCCGTGGCGGTGCGATCAGCGTCGGTGCGCCAGGTCGGGTCCGCGGGCTGGGTCACGGTCGTGACGACGACAATGGCGGGAGCTGCAACAACTCCGGCGACAACGAGGTTGTGGCTTAGGGGGAGAATGTTAGGAGTAAGCTAGGCAACGGTGGTGATCAGCATGCGCGTCCGGACGCTGGTGTCCGTGGCCGTGGCGAGTGGAGTCTCAGAGCCGGCCGAGTCTCTGTGCGGTAGTTCCTACATGCGTGGTGCTTGGGCGCTGCGTCTCCTGCAGCCTACAAAGCCGGCCACGTCCAGATTGTTAGTAGCGTGCATGTAGCTAAGGATTAGCTAGGTAGTTGGTGCATGGGTTAGTGGCCGATCTGGGCGGCTGGGCCGTGCGTGTGCGTGTCTATGTGTATTAAAGTGGCAGCGGTGCTGCTGTGTAAAGGAGTCACAGAGAAAGAGATGTAGCCTCTGGGAGTGTATGTGTGCTCGCCGTGGGCCGTGGGGTGGAGTGATCGAGTTCGTGCTCGAGAAGAAAACAGAAAAACCGTTCGTGCGGCGGGGGTGTTTGAGCTGGAAAAATTTTGTGTCCATCTTCTTTCTCTCCGGTCGTGTCTCCGGCGATCACCGTCGCGTGCCGTAGCCTGCGGCAACAAGATCAAGCTGGTAATGTGTACACTCGACGGAAGGTCAAGAACGCAGGGGCCGCTGCTCATCGTCCTATATATCTCTGTGCCGCCCGACGGCCCCGTTTGCCCCGTATCACATATCTCGTGCGGCTCGCCGGCGCTAACCTCCACAGCTTTGCGGTAGAAGAGGGCATCTTCAGGGCTGGAATGGAGACGGCGGCTGGAACGTAGTGACATGGTGGGAGGGTCTGGGTCACTGACATAAACGACAGTGTGACAGAGCAGGTAGGAACTAGGAAGGAGTATGTTCCTTGCATGGCATCTTTGCCTCATCAGTTCTGGTGACAATTGTTTGCTTCCTACCTTAAATACTCATGCATCATGCCTGATCGATGTTGCTTCAAGCAGTTTTTGTGATGGATTCGGTGCCAATTGGCGCCGGCGAGACATGTATGGTGGCGACCGCTGCATGCACTAAGAAGCGTGTTCACCTGATCTGCCCTCACAACGAAGACGACGGCGGCCTAGATAAACGGAAGCAAGCCTAGTCTTTACAAAACATGCAAAATGAACTTAGGAACCGGTGTACTATCAGCCACTCGAAGGAAGCAAATTTGTATAAATGGACGAAGCATGAAAATAAACTTATGTTCGGTTAGAAGCATATCAGTTTTACAATAGAAACACTTTTGTAACTGATGGAAGAAAAGTTTCTTCTATTGGAAACATTATAGAAAATATATGTGGGCTCCAATTTACCAATGTAGAAACATAACTTTTTTACACACAAATTTGTTACATGGAAGCATAGTTCTTGAACATAATCTTTTGTTAGGCCCAACCAAATTTCGATTCCAACTGAAGCAAATTGTCTCGTCAATGGAAGCAAAAATTTACTGCGTTGGAAACAAGATAAAGTGTAACAGTAGATGCACATTTTCATTACAGCAAAGCAATTAGATGTAAATTTTACTAGCATCCAAAAAAAGTTGAATAAACTATGAATGGACGAAGCATGAAAATAAACTTATGTTCGGTTAGAAGCAAATCAGTTTTACGATGGCAACACTTTTCTAACCGTTGGAAACAAAGTTTTCTTGTGTTGGAAATATTATAGAGAATATATGTGGGGCTCAAATTGTCCAATGTACAAACAAATTCTTTGACGCAAAAAAATTGATACATGGATGCATATTTCTTGCACACACTTTTTTGTTAGGTCCAACCAAATCTCGATTCTAACAGAAGCAAATTGTCTCATCGGTGGAAGCAAAAAACAAGATAAAGTGTCGCACTAGTCACTAGATGCACACTCTTTTCATGAAATCAAAGCACTTGGAAGGAAATTTTACTAGCATCCAGAAAAAGGTTGAATAAACTTCCGTAAAACAAAGAAGTATATATGTAACTTTTCTAGTATCGAATGAGACATTATCACTTTGTTGAACGATGGAAGAAGCAGTAATAGATGCCAGGCGTTTGTGTCAGGACCCCGACTCAATGCCACATCGGTCTAGCATGTAACACCTCATATCACTTTGCGGCCTCACGCACGGTATTCCCACGGGTGTCGCCTTACCTTTGCCGGGGACCGTTTGCGCCTTTTGGCACACGTAAATGATAGTGTCGCTAGCATCCATATGATAAGGAGCCCGGGCTGACATGGCTAGTCGTAAACCCAAAGTGGCACAGACTTTCAGGGACAGGCATCCATGACCCAGCATCGAACGTGTCGGTCATCAGCGAGTGAATCCAGGCTGTAGCACCGGGCTAGCAGGACTCCGGTGAACCGGGCTGTAGCGGGCTAACAGGACTCCGGTATTCATCGCGTGACATTTCCCCGAAGGGACAGACACAGGAACGAAGAAGGACACATGCCGACCAGCCTAAGTGTTCCGGAGCAGTAGCAAGCTACCATGGCTCAGTGGAAACACTAGGAGACATTTCCCGGTAAGAGAGGCTACTAAGGATAAACAACTAGATAGTCAGATCCCACACATACCAAGCATTTCAATAACATACACACAATATGCTCGATATGTGCAATACAACATGGCATCACAAAATGACTCTACGACTCAAGTAGTATAATCAATAGGCTCCGAGGAGCGAGATATTACAAACATGGGTCTCATGACCCAACACTCAGAGCATACAAGTCAAAGCACAAACGGAAGCTATCATGTCTGAGTACAGACAACTATAAATGAAAAAGGCTGAGAAGCCTAACTATCTACCAGATCCTGCCGAGGGCACAAGATCGTAGCTGAGGTAACAAGCTAAACGTCGAAGTCCACGTGGAACTACTAGTGAGACTGAAGTCTCTCTGCAAAAACATAAATTAAGCAACGTGAGTACAAATGTACCCAGCAAGGCTTACATCAGATCTATCTACATATGCATCATTATCAACAAAGGGGGTGGTGGAGTTTAACTGCAGCAAGCCAGCTTTGACTCGGTGGCTATCCTGAACTACGACTGCAAATAACTCTTTTGAGGTGGCGCACACGAGTCCACATATTCACCATATCAATACACCACTATGGATCCGCTCCCCTCTCCCTACGAGAATGCCATCCATAGCACTCACGCTTATCTTGCGTATTTTAGAGTATCCACTTTCACTTGTCTATGAACTGTACAAGGGGTCCAAGTTTCCATATCCGAGGAATCCGGCTATTCGAATAGATGATGTTAACCCTGCAGGGGTGTACTTCTTCACACACGCTCTCGCCACTTACCGTCCTGTACTCGTCATGTACCTCGGCAACCTTCAAGCGGAAGCCGGGCGAGGGAGTCGGCCACGACCTGACTAACCGAACAAGTCTCTAGTCCAGGTTTATCGCCTATTCGGGTTCCATCTGCAAGGAGATCCGGCCGGGGTGTCGCTCACGGCCCCAAACGATGTGTGCAGGGTTCCCAAGCCCACCTCGACGGGTGGATGTACGCTTGGTACACCGTGCCACTGTGCCTAGTCTGTCCCAAGCCCACCTGTACCGGGTGCCACTTCGTAGACTACTAACACTACCTACAAACACCAGAAACTAGTTGCAACTCCTGGACAGAGATCATGTTGATTAATAAGTCGAGAGAGTCAATTAAGGATCCCAATGTGTGGTAGTACCTGTTCATGGATCACAGGCACAGAACTCAGTTCCTGAGGACGGCTGCAATGAGACAACCCACCATGTACTCCTACATGGCCTCTCATCGCTACCTTTACCAAATTGTGTTCACACACTTAGCTCACACACAGTAGGACATGTTCACACGCCTCTGATTCATCCCCGATGAATCAGACCTGACTCAACTCTAAGCAGTAGCAGGCATGACAAACAAGCATGAATGAGTAGACACAACAGGGCTCAAACAACTCCTACTCATGCTAGTGGGTTTCATCTATTTATTGTGGCAATGACAGGTCATGCAAAGGATAAAGGGGTTCAGCTACCGTAGCAAGTAACAAATACGTCGTTGTTGTCCTAATGCAGTAAAAGAGAGCAGGAGCGAGAGAGTGGGATTTTATCGGAATGAACAATGGGGTTTTGCTTGCCTGGCACTTCTGAAGATAACATTGAGTCTTCATCAGTGTCAACGATCACATCATCGGAACATCGTCTACCGAGAGGGGACAAATACCGGCAAACAAGAAAGATCACAATCAATGCGATGCAACAATATGATGCATGAATGTGACATGGCAATATGATGTGATTTGAGCTAATGCAACTAGCAGCAAGTTAAATGGAGTTGGTTTGAACCCTAGGTTCAAATTCAAACTCCACATGTGATTATTTAAATGCCATTTAATTGAATTGTCCTAAACAGTGGTCATAAGTTGTTCTAACATGCATGAAAATGGTACAGATGGATAGATTGGATTTTTCTGATCATTTTTCATATATAAATTATTTCATTTGGAGTTACGGTTGAATTTCTATGAATTATTGAAGTTTTAGCTATTTTCTGGAATTTATAAATCATTTCCTAATTTATTTTAATTCCAGAAAGGAATTATTGCGTCAGCATGACCTCATGCTGACCTCAGCAGGTCAACGGGCGCCGTCCAGGTCAAACTGACCTGTGGGCCCCGTGTGTCAGTGCCTGGACTAACTAACCTAATTAAAATTAACCCTAACTAACTTGGTTAGCCGGGCGGGGCCCGCATGTCAGTGAGTCAGTGGCTTAACTAAAATTAGTTATTAATTAACCAAAAGTTAGCAGGGGCCGGGCCCACCTGTCAGTGAGCCTGGGGAAGTCAAACAGGGTCAAATCCCGGGTCAGTGGGGTCAAACCCACCGGCGGCTTGACGCCGGCGAGGCCAGCCGCGGTGGCGAGCCTCGGGTTTTGCCCACAGGGCTCGGTTTGGCGCGCGGAGCACAGCTTCGGGATGCGGACGCTCGTCCGCATCCAACTGTGGTGGTGGCGCGGCCGAGGAGTGGCCGGAGTGGTGTCGGCGATGAGCTCGGCGGCGGCCGAAGCTCGGGTGCAAGTGGGGATGGGGCTGCGGTGCACAAACGAGCGCGGTAAAGTGCCACGGAGGCTCTACGCGATGCGGGGAGCGCGTTGGGCGCATGCCCGGGACCAAATGGTCACCGGAGCATCACCGGCGACGAGTGCGGGCGGCGGCGTGTGCGGTTGGATGTGGTGCGACAGCTACGGCGTGCGAGAGAGAGAGAGGAGAGGGGGAGCAGGAGTAGGAGCTCACGGCGATGTCGACGGAACGCTCGGCGAGGTCGGGGACGGTCCGGGGCCGACGAATTTGACGGTGATGGCCGTCAGGTCCGAGGTAGAAGACGAGCCCGGTGAGGTCGTTCGGGGGCTTCTGGAGGGGCGTGGCTCGGTGAGGTGGGTCGAGGATGGAGTGGCGGAGCTTGTGGGCTAGTCGGGGAAGCGAGGGAGGCCCGGTGGCCATGGTGGCAGTGGACGGCGGCGACGAGCGCGCTCGGGCGCGAGAGGGGGAGAGCAGAGAAGGGAGAAGGGGTCGGGAGAGAGTGAGAGGGAGGAGCGAGGGGGCTGCGTGGCTTCACCCGAAGAGGCCAGGGCGAAGCGGCAAGCAGGAGGTGGCCGGGGCGGCGTCGGCGCTCGCCACGCCTCGCCTCTGTCCTTCTGGCGAGGGAGGAAGACGACAGGGGGAAAGCGGCGGTGGGCTGGGCCGTGCTGGGCCGGTTGGTGGCGCCAGGTAAGTGGCTGGGCTGCTGGTGGGCTACCGGGTAAGTCTTCTGCTCTTTTTTAATTTTCTGTTCTGTTTTATTTTTATTTAATTCTTTTGCCACTGTTTTGAATTTAAAATAATTCAAACAATGCCAAAAACTCCTCTGAATATTTTTATTTGGCTAGATGGACTTTTCCAAAAGCTCATAAAATATTTCAGGGGTATTTGAAATTATATTCTAGTTATATGAATATAATTCAAATTCAAATAGCTAATGATTTAAATTCAAAGTCCCAAAAATAAATCCTTTTAAAATGTTCATTATTTTTGGTTTGGATCAAAACCCTTGCCAAAAATATTAAACATCTAAGAAGAGCATTTTGGAACAATGAATGAGATTTTAGGGTTTTTGCCCTTCTTTTATTTAGGGTTTTGAGGCTTCTGAATTCCTCAGTTCAAGTTTCAAAAATTTAACATGATGCACAGATGGAAGCAAGCATAGGTCAGGCCAGAACTAGGGATGTGACAACTCACCCCCACTAAACAAGAATCTCGACCCGAGATTCAAGTGTAGGGTAAGACGATGGGGAACGCAAACTAGCACAATCTTCACGATCCAGGTTGCACTTCATAGGAACGTTGATTCGATCACCATCATTGTCTTGAAGTCTTGCTCTGAGAAATCCTGCCAACATGACATGGAGGGAAGAAGGAGACTCTAGAAGGGTCGATCTTCTCGAAGATCGAACAACTCAGGATCAACTCATGGGATGAGACATTGACACATCTCTCGAGCTGAGACACGAAGCATAGATCTGAAGAAATGGAGTGAGACAGATGACGAGGGTTCGCTAAGTAGACAACAATTCCACACCTAAGAAGGTGGTAAACGATTGTCAACGTAGCGAGGAGTTGAGTTGCCATGATACCACGACGAAACATCCTGGAGGAGGGTGATTCGTAGATTATTACCTTAAGTGGCAAAAAGAATTACCTTTGATATAGAGATCATTGAGACTCTCTATATCAGCCTAAGGCAAATCACAGCAATCGATTGGCGGGGGTCGGTAGAATGGCATACTCGGACTTGGATGATGTGGATTACCTTGTTGAAGACAACGTAATGGATGAATTTCCTTATCACCGGAAATGGAAGAGACCCGTGGTAGAATGGCACATTGGTGGTGCAAGCTGGGAAACAAAATGCAAATGCTGGGAATGATTCTGGTAACTAGGGAAGAACCCAACAACAGAGAGTGAATTCACTGTTTGAAAAGGTCATAGCATTGCCGAGGAAACTGAGAGCAAACCCAGTTAGTGCTGATGATAACACCTAGCGCTTGTGCGTGCTCTCAAGAACTTGAGCATTTCCACAATCATCAAGGTTTTATCAACATCCGTGTCAAGGGTGCTGACAACACAACATACTACCATGATGGCTAATGATGGATGATGCAGATGCAAAGGAAGATAACACTTTCTCAGATTTCACCTTAGCGAGGCCAAGGAAGCAAAATCTGGATGATCGACCGAGAGACATTTAGCACTCCGCTTCTAATGTTCTCCTTGATGTGCTAGTGTATCCCATTCATAGATATGGTTTGATAACTAGAACATCAAGTAAAAGGTCGGACTTCGGAAGCTCAAGAATCCATAAGGAGTAACTTATTGGAGTAAAACCCTACGAAATCCTTATGGGAAGGTGGCCAACTTCTTCAATCAAGATACTACAATAATAGGTCCTTCGGCTGGGTGGTGCTGGCCACGACATCCACTTTACCAGTTATCGAGGGACCAATATTATAGTTCTTGGGAAATGTTCCAACCATCATATCTGCCTGAGATTCAGATCTGGTTGGTGTCAGGATATTCCAGACTCATCGCGTCTAGGAAGAAAAATGAAAGTTTGCAACACAATTCGACGAGATAACGTTGCGAGATTCTCGGAAATGAACTACGATAGCAAGCTCCAAACATGAGCTGGTTCTGCTACACACATGTGAACACGCTGTCCCAGACAAACATGATCACATGGTAGTCTTACAATAAAACACTACCGAGTTCTGGTAGGGAACCATCATCGGGGATATCAGAGTCTTGTGCATTACCATGGATTAACACTTAACTCCTTTCCCTGAACAAATCAGTCAGTGGCTTGGGGTGCTACGGAACACACATGGAGTGGAGGTAATTAATCTACCAAACCATAGTATACTTTGCACATGCATGACTGACTTGGGACGATTCCAGAGGAAACAAAACAAACCTTTCTCAAACCCACGGCGGCCACTTGCACCAAATGCACATGAATTAGAGGAAGTCACTTCTTCCATCCAAGCATAGGCTTCACGAACGGAACACGAAGGCATTGCTTACAAAGTTTCCAACACTAGGTTGATGTTCAACATGAATCATGGGGGAGACAAAATGCTGCTGATGGGCTCAACAGTAACTCATCGGAATTTCCATATCACTGGACTTCCGCCATCATGTGAACACGGTGGTAGTATTGGTCAGACCCGAAAGATATAATGGTGTATGCTCGAGGAACAACCACGAGTAAGACAACATTACGAATATCGTTGGTTCTGACTTGATTTGACGATAACCCATACTCAAATCAAAAATTTTATAAGGCAATAGGTCCAATAACTGATCACAGGGACCAATCGCTGAAGATATCATCTTTCTTCAACTCACACAAACACCAGATACCCCTTTTGGAAAATGAACTAAGTTAGGCAAGTTTTTATCTTCCAACTCTCCAAGTTGCTGTTCAGCTTAACCAACTAGCTCAGGGGTATCCAACACGGATTCTTGGAGAAAGGGTGGTTTACAGGAATAAACCAACTTGATCACGAACTCAACATAGCGGTCAGGTGACGACCTGGTGATACTTCCGAGAAGATATTCAGAAAATCACGAACCACCGATATGTTACTAAGCTCAAGAACAATCTTTCTTTTCAGGGCAAGATGATATGATCAAATGAGCGAGGACTTGACAAAATCCTAACTCATCGATCAAAGAGTGCACCAGGAAATAAGGACTAGGTAGCACAATCTATCTTAGAATGGTGATTCAATAACCAACATGCTAAGAATGAGAATAGTGTCCATTTACTACCAAGCAACTAGTTGCTAGGGGTACTGATTTCACACATCATAGTTCACCCGTCGGCATTCCGGTTACATTAACACGGGAACCGAGGAATGAACAATGATGGCAAGAAGTATTACTGCGTCAAGAATTCGTAAGAGGTGGTGCAATTCTCATGACAATCCTGACATAAAGAGGGTAACACTTCAGGGTAGAACAGAACAAAAGCTGGATTGGCATTTTGATCTGCGGAATACAACTACTTTGACCCAATCCTGGAAATGGATAAGGTACTGGAGTTTGTTTCTCCTAGTCATTCTGGAATAGAAGGGCTTGACGGACCACAAGAATAATAAGCATTGATAACACGAATGCACAATTACTCCTGACTATCACTTGATAGACGAGGGCCAGTAAACAACTAAAGAGGGACAACTCAAAGGAACATATGATTTTCTGAGTTGTGGATGCATGGACTACCATGTCGAACGAATTCAACATATTTCTTCTGGATAACCCATGCAGAAAGGTAGAACTGGCAGAGTCACAATATAGAATCGAGAACCCATCGAGAGCACTCTGATTGTGATCTTTTGATCCAACAAACTTCTGCCGTAAGTGGTTCATGGTATTTGGAAGAAGGATATACCACGGACCTCGAGGACTAATGCAAAGGTTACTAATATCCTAAAGGAACTAGCAAACACTACCAGCATGAAGTAAGTAGGGTGAATCTCGGGTTCAAAACCCAGGAGTAGAATGCCTACTACTAAGTAGCATCACGGAATGCTTTCGAGAATAAAGGCCAGAATCATCACACTGGGACACAAATCATGGCTAAATTACTAGATGATCCCTTGAGACACCTAGGGTCATAATAATAACTCCAACATAAAGGTCGAGGCAGTAGAGTACCTCAACTCAACAATTTGTGTGATTAACCTGGCCTAGAAAGACATTGAAACCAGAGGAAAAAGGATTTTGCAAATGCATCAGACTCTTTGGAAACCTGGGATGACTCGGACAACATAACGACTGTAAATGCTCGAAAGATTGGAGACATGCTACAAAAATGGTGGCATAGCCACTCAGAGGCACAATATCAAGGTTTCGAGATCAACAGTTAACATACAGCGGTAGTAGAAGCTGAACTGAGGCTTGAATCACCAATCTTATAAGTCTACGGATTAGTAACACGTGATCCTGATAGAAAGATGAGAAAGCCTAGTTCCTTAACCCCGCAGGAAAGTTAAGATGACTCAGATCAGAAGGCATAAGGTATAAGGAGTAAAAAGAGCCTTACGTTCCATCCCACAATCAATTCCCTTATATAACTAAAGAATTTCTAGACTCAACTTCGACCAGTATGGCTTGGTAAACCTACAGGCAGTCAAGCTCTGATACCAACGCTGGCAGGACCCCGACTCAATGCCACATCGGTCTAGCATGTAACACCTCATATCACTTTGCGGCCTCACGCACGGTATTCCCACGGGTGTCGCCTTACCTTTGCCCGGGACCGTTTGCGCCTTTTGGCACACGTATATGACAGTGTCGCTAGCATCCATATGATAAGGAGCCCGGGCTGACATGGCTAGTCGTAAACCCAAAGTGGCACAGACTTTCAGGGACAGGCATCCATGACCCAACATCGAACGTGTCGGTCATCAGCGAGTGAATCCAGGCTGTAGCACTGGGCTAGCAGGACTCCGGTGAACCGGGCTGTAGCGGGCTAACAGGACTCCGGTATTCATCGCGTGACATTTCCCCGAAGGGACAGACACAGGAACGAAGAAGGACACATGCCGGCCAGCCTAAGTGTTCCGGAGCAGTAGCAAGCTACCATGGCTCAGTGGAAACACTAGGAGACATTTCCCGGTAAGAGAGGCTACTAAGGATAAACAACTAGATAGTCAGATCCCACACATACCAAGCATTTCAATAACATACACACAATATGCTCGATATGTGCAATACAACATGGCATCACAAAATGACTCTACGACTCAAGTAGTATAATCAATAGGCTCCGAGGAGCGAGATATTACAAACATGGGTCTCATGACCCAACACTCAGAGCATACAAGTCAAAGCACAAACGGAAGCTATCATGTCTGAGTACAGACAACTATAAATGAAAAAGGCTGAGAAGCCTGACTATCTACCAGATCCTGCCGAGGGCACAAGATCGTAGCTGAGGTAACAAGCTAAACGTCGAAGTCCACGTGGAACTACTAGTGAGACTGAAGTCTCTCTGCAAAAACATAAATTAAGCAACGTGAGTACAAATGTACCCAGCAAGGCTTACATCAGATCTATCTACATATGCATCATTATCAACAAAGGGGTGGTGGAGTTTAACTGCAGCAAGCCAGCTTTGACTCGGTGGCTATCCTGAACTACGACTGCAAATAACTCTTTTGAGGTGGCGCACACGAGTCCACATATTCACCATATCAATACACCACTATGGATCCGCTCCCGTCTCCCTACGAGAACGCCATCCATAGCACTCACGCTTATCTTGCGTATTTTAGAGTATCCACTTTCACTTGTCTATGAACTGTACAAGGGGTCCAAGTTTCCATATCCGAGGAATCCGGCTATTCGAATAGATGATGTTAACCCTGCAGGGGTGTACTTCTTCACACACGCTCTCACCACTTACCGCCCTGTACTCGTCATGTACCTCGGCAACCTTCAAGCGGAAGCCGGGCAAGGGAGTCGGCCACGACCTGACTAACCGAACAAGTCTCTAGTCCAGGTCTATCGCCTATTCGGGTTCCATCCGCAAGGAGATCCGGCCGGGGTGTCGCTCACGGCCCCAAACGATGTGTGCAGGGTTCCCAAGCCCACCTCGACGGGTGGATGTACGCTTGGTACACCGTGCCACTGTGCCTAGTCTGTCCCAAGCCCACCTGTACCGGGTGCCACTTCGTAGACTACTAACACTACCTACAAACACCAGAAACTAGTTGCAACTCCTGGACAGAGATCATGTTGATTAATAAGTCGAGAGAGTCAATTAAGGATCCCAATGTGTGGTAGTAGCTGTTCATGGATCACAGGCACAGAACTCAGTTCCTGAGGACGGCTGCAATGAGACAACCCACCATGTACTCCTACATGGCCTCTCACCGCTACCTTTACCAAATCGTGTTCACACACTTAGCTCACACACAGTAGGACATGTTCACACGCCTCTGATTCATCCCCGATGAATCAGACCTGACTCAACTCTAAGCAGTAGCAGGCATGACAAACAAGCATGAATGAGTAGGCACAACAGGGCTCAAACAACTCCTACTCATGCTAGTGGGTTTCATCTATTTACTGTGGCAATGACAGGTCATGCAAAGGATAAAGGGGTTCAGCTACCGCAGCAAGTAACAAATATGTCGTTGTTGTCCTAATGCAGTAAAAGAGAGCAGGAGCGAGAGAGTGGGATTTTATCGGAATGAACAAGGGGGTTTTGCTTGCCTGGCACTTCTGAAGATAACATTGAGTCTTCATCAGTGTCAACGATCACATCATCGGAACATCGTCTACCGAGAGGGGACAAATACCGGCAAACAAGAAAGATCACAATCAATGCGATGCAACAATATGATGCATGAATGTGACATGGCAATATGATGTGATTTGAGCTAATGCAACTAGCAGCAAGTTAAATGGAGTTGGTTTGAACCCTAGGTTCAAATTCAAACTCCACATGTGATTATTTAAATGCCATTTAATTGAATTGTCCTAAACAGTGGTCATAAGTTGTTCTAACATGCATGAAAATGGTACAGATGGATAGATTGGATTTTTCTGATCATTTTTCATATATAAATTATTTCATTTGGAGTTACGGTTGAATTTCTATGAATTATTGAAGTTTTAGCTATTTTCTGGAATTTATAAATCATTTCCTAATTTATTTTAATTCCAGAAAGGAATTATTGCGTCAGCATGACCTCATGCTGACCTCAGCAGGTCAACGGGCGCCGTCCAGGTCAAACTGACCTGTGGGCCCCGCGTGTCAGTGTCTGGACTAACTAACCTAATTAAAATTAACCCTAACTAACTTGGTTAGCCGGGCGGGGCCCGCATGTCAGTGAGTCAGTGGCTTAACTAAAATTAGTTATTAATTAACCAAAAGTTAGCAGGGGCCGGGCCCACCTGTCAGTGAGCCTGGGGAAGTCAAACATGGTCAAATCCCGGGTCAGTGGGGTCAAACCCACCGGCGGCTTGACGCCGGCGAGGCCAGCCGCGGTGGCGAGCCTCGGGTTTTGCCCACAGGGCTCGGTTTGGCGCGCGGAGCACAGCTTCGGGATGCGAACGCTCGTCCGCATCCAACTGTGGTGGTGGCGCGGCCGAGGAGTGGCCGGAGTGGTGCCGGCGATGAGCTCGGCGGCGGCCGAAGCTCGGGTGCAAGTGGGGATGGGGCTGCGGTGCGCAAACGAGCGCGGTAAAGTGCCACGGAGGCTCTACGCGATGCGGGGAGCGCGTTGGGCGCATGCCCGGGACCAAATGGTCACCGGAGCATCACCGGCGACGAGTGCGGGCGGCGGCGCGTGCGGTTGGATGTGGTACGGCAGCTACGGCGTGCGAGAGAGAGAGAGGAGAGGGGGAGCAGGAGCAGGAGCTCACGGCGATGTCGACGGAACGCTCGGCGAGGTCGGGGACGGTCCGGGGCCGACGAATTTGACGGTGATGGCCGTCGGGTCCGAGGTAGAAGACGAGCCCGGTGAGGTCGTTCGGGGGCTTCTGGAGGGGCGTGGCTCGGTGAGGTGGGTCGAGGACGGAGTGGCGGAGCTTGTGGGCTAGTCGGGGAAGCGAGGGAGGCCCGGTGGCCGTGGTGGCAGTGGACGGCGGCGACGAGCGCGCTCGGGCGCGAGAGGGGGAGAGCAGAGAAGGGAGAAGGGGTCGGGAAAGAGTGAGAGGGAGGAGCGAGGGGGCTGTGTGGCTTCACCCGAAGAGGCCAGGGCGAAGCGGCAAGCAGGAGGTGGCCGGGGCGGCGTCGGCGCTCGCCACGCCTCGCCTCTGTCCTTCTGGCGAGGGAGGAAGACGACAGGGGGAAAGCGGCGGTGGGCTGGGCCGTGCTGGGCCGGTTGGTGGCGCCAGGTAAGTGGCTGGGCTGCTGGTGGGCTACCGGGTAAGTCTTCTGCTCTTTTTTAATTTTCTGTTCTGTTTTATTTTTATTTAATTCTTTTGCCACTGTTTTGAATTTAAAATAATTCAAACAATGCCAAAAACTCCTCTGAATATTTTTATTTGGCTAGATGGACTTTTCCAAAAGCTCATAAAATATTTCAGGGGTATTTGTAATTATATTCTAGTTATATGAATATAATTCAAATTCAAATAGCTAATGATTCAAATTCAAAGTCCCAAAAATAAATCCTTTTAAAATGTTCATTATTTTTGGTTTGGATCAAAACCCTTGCCAAAAATATTAAACATCTAAGAAGAGCATTTTGGAACAATGAATGAGATTTTAGGGTTTTTGCCCTTCTTTTATTTAGGGTTTTGAGGCTTCTGAATTCCTCAGTTCAAGTTTCAAAAATTTTAACATGATGCACAGATGGAAGCAAGCATAGGTCAGGCCAGAACTAGGGATGTGACAGTTTGTTTCAGGGAAGTTACAGGAAGCACTGTAATTAAAGCGAGTCATTATAGATAAATATAACAAACACCCTGACGCTGGCTCTATTCTCGTACAGGATCCAATGTCGATGGTGCTACTAATCCTACGGCCGTAGGATTAGTAGGTAGATACCATAACATAGTAAATGTGAATCCTATGTGATGCTACTATGTGTCATGCATGACAATAAATGAAACCACCTATGATACTATGCACTACTCCCTCCGTCTTTGAAAGAGTGTACTTCCAACTTTGTTGGAGGGTTAATCTATCTCAAAGTTTGATCGAGTTTGTGCAAAAATATGTCAATGCTTGTGAAACCAAATAGATATATGACGAAAAAATATTTTATCATGAATCTAATGCTATTAATTTGATGGCATAGATGTTGGTCTATTATTGTATAAATACGGTCAAACATAAAAAAAAATTAACTTTCCAACAAACTTGAAAGTATACTCTTTCAAAGACGGAGGGAGTATAAAGGTAGTAACATAGATTACTAACATATGCATGTTACTAGTCTAAATTACTACCAGCCGTGCATGGATGGTTTGACCAATCAAACGCACATGCATGGGCTAGTGAGAGCAGAGTGCATATGTGCCAGTTCGGTAAAAAGACGCAGCTGCTGCTCGCGCGTCTGCGGCAGTGAGACGCACTGTTCACAAGAGTCTCGGGACACTACAAATTAATTAACACACGATTTAATCAGTGCGTGAGGAAACCGCTGCGTACTATGGACGCAATAGTTCGGAGCGACGCGGCTGCTGGCAACGCGTCGGTTCGCTAGTGACGCATTCGTTCCTGTGCTATAAAAGGCGAGCACCACTGCTCATTTACTTTTTTGAGAGCAGTGGTTCTTGTCACAGGCAACGGAAGCGCTGCCGTAATAGAGGACACGCATTATATTACAGACAACCTTCCAAAAGGTTTGTTCTTCATCCATCATAGGAACTTGTGAAGTAAAGAGGTAGAGAAAAGAAGAACGTTCCACGACGATGGAATCAACTTCGAAAGGTTTCACGATGGAACAAGGTACACTCAGATCATGAATAGAAAATCTCTCGTCTGTTTCGTTGAATCATTTGTATTGCAGACGTTACGCACTTAAAGAAATTTTGTTTGCATGACCTCCCTTCTTGGACTTGTGCTGGACTGTCCAACCATCTCCAACTTGTTTCCACAAATGTGCCAGACAGTCCAACCATCTCCAGCGCACTTTTTTCGGTTGGGGGTCGCATACAACCTCTGATGAAGATGACGGGAAAAAATTGTTTGATTCAACGGGATATATAACTTTCATGTTGGGCACCTTTTCATTTGAGGCCATCTTAAAGATGTTTTGTGCAAGCCAAAACTTGGTGTAAGTCCCCTTCTGCCTTTCGGCTATGGTCCAAGTCAGGGCCTCCGGCTCCCGGTTCAAAATTACGTCCGTCTACGGGCCGACCCTCTCGTCCCTCAAAGAGGCCTTCTTCACCGACCTTGCAAGCCAAAAACCACCCAGTGGGGAGTTATGGCTAGCTCTGGGTGATTTTAACCAGATTTACCGCGCACGAGACAAGAACAAGCGCAACGTCAATAGGAGGAGGATAAACCGTTTCTGCTCCACGCTCCACGAGTGTGATCTCAGGGAGATCCACCTCCAGAACAGGCGGTTCACTTGGAGCAACGAGAGAAATAGCCCAACACTATGCAAGCTCGATTCCTTCTTCTGTAACGCCGAGTGGGACCTGCAGTTCAGTACACACATATTGCATGCTCTATCATCTTCGCTCTCAGACCATTGCCCTCTTCTTCTCGCGGATGACAGGGGGCCTCGCAGGCCTCGCTCATTCAAATTTGAGAATTTTTGGACTTCTCTTCCGAGGTTTAGCGATGTGGTTGCTAATGCATGGAATGAGCACACTCATCATACCGACCCCTTTCGGATATTGCACCACAAGCTTCAACACACTGGCGCCAAACTCTTGAGATGGAGTAAGGGCCTATTCTCAAAGGCCAAGATCATGCATCATGCTGCCTTGCTAGTAATTCTTCACCTGGACATGGCTCAAGACTCGAGGCACCTCTCCGTTGAGGAGCTGGAGCTCCGCTCTAGGCTTAAGCGGAGAGTCATTGCCTTGGCAGTTCTTGAGAGGGCGAGAAAAAAGCAATGTGCTAGGATTTCCAACCTCAAAGAGGGGGATGCAAACACCAAACTTTTCCACCGCCGAGTGAACGCTAGAAGACGCAAGAACCACATACACCGTATCAAGCACAACGGGGGATGGGTCACTGAGCACTCTCAAAAGGAGGCTATTGTCCACGACTATTTCTCCTCGACCATGGGAAAAGGCTCCGCGGCGACCACAGACTTCAACTGGGAGGGGTTGGACATTGAGGCTCGTGATGATTTGGGCAACCTCGCGGACCCTTTCTCCGAGGAGGAGGTGCGTGAGGCCATCAACCAGATGCCTGGTGACAAGGCGCCCGGCCCGGATGGCTTCACCGGGCTTTTCTTCAAGAGTTGTTGGGCCATCATCAGGCATGATATTATGAAGGCCATCTTTTGCTTCGGTAACCTCCGCATGGCCAACCTTCATTGGGTCAACTCTGCCAACATTATACTGCTCCCAAAGAAGGATGGAGCTGAAGAAATCTCCGATTACCGTCCAATTAGTCTGATTCATGCTATTCCCAAGATCATTGCAAAGGTCCTTGCCATCCGTCTTAGCCACCACATGCTCCACCTTGTCTCCAACGCGCAGAGTGCTTTCATCAAGACAAGAAGCATCCATGACAATTTCATGTATGTGAGGAATCTTGCACGGAGGCTCCACAAGTGCAAAACCCCTTCGCTTCTCTTCAAGTTGGACATTCGGAAGGCATTTGATTCAGTCAAGTGGGAGTATATCATTGACCTCCTCCGCCGTAGGGGGTTCCCGAGCATTTTCAGAGATTGGATCACCGCCCTACTTTGCTCCTCTTCCTCGCGGATTCTTCTTAACGGCGTCGCTGGCAGCCCCATCATCCATGGCCAGGGTCTCCGGCAGGGGGACCCTATATCCCCCTTGCTATTTGTGCTCGCGATCGACCCACTCCAAAGAATTCTTGAGATGGCGGCAACTAGAGGGCTATTTCATAAAATCCGTGGCCGTGGGGTTCTTTTACGAACCTCCCTTTATGCGGACGACGCGGCGGTCTTCATGGCACCCATCAAGCGTGATATTGACCACCTCTCCAACATCCTTCGTCTTTTTGGTGATGTCACCGTTCTAGCCACCAACTTTCACAAGAGCTCGGTCATCCCAATCTGTTGTGGGCACATCAACCTGTCGGACATCCTTCAAAAGCTTCCGGCGGCGCGTGGATCCTTCCCCATGAAATACTTAGGCCTCCCGCTCTCTGTGTGGCGGCTCAGGAAGGTGGACTTTCAGTTCTTAGAGGATAAGGCGGCGGCAAAGTTGGTCCCTTGGGACGGGCAAAACATCACGTCTATGGGACGCACCGCCTTGGTCAAGTCCGTGCTTGCCTCCCAAGCCATATACTTCATCACTACGCTCGTCGTCCCCACAAGCACCCTCAAAAATCTCAACAAGCTTGAGCGAGCATTCCTTTGGGAGGGAACAGACAAGACCACCAGGGCCAAATGCAAGGTTAATTGGGACACCGTTTGCCGCCCAATTGCCAATGGGGGTCTTGGAGTGCTAAACACGGAGAAATTCGCTAGGGCACCGAGGATTCGTTGGATTTGGTTTGAGTGGAAGGAGCCAACTAAGATGTGGGTTGGCATGGGCAACCCGTGCGATGACGCAGACTACAACTTCTTCTATGCCTCCTCAACTATTATCATGGGAAATGGCGCGCGCGCCCCCTTTTGGGACTCTCCGTGGGTGCACAACCGCAAACCCATGGATTTGGCCCCTCTCATCTACGCGGCGTCAACGAGCAAGAATTGGAAGGTGCGGGAAGCACTAAAGGATGGCGCTTGGGTTAAAAAGATCAAGATGACGTCCGATTTTTCTATAGAGCACTTCAGACAATTTCTCGAGCTTTGGGCCACCATCCGGGATTTTCACCTACAGGAGGATATTGACGACGACATTGTTTGGAAGCATTCTACTAGTGGCCTCTACACGGTGGAGTCCGCCTACAAAGCGCAATTTCTCGGCCTCATTCGCTCTCCCTTGGAGCATGCAGTGTGAAAAATCTGGGCTCCACCCAAGGTCAAGTTCTTTGCTTGGCTGGCCATCCAAAATAGAGTCTGGACTGCGGATCGATTGGCCAAGCGTGGTTGGCCTAACTGTGGCTCATGCCCCCTATGCATGCGTGAGAATGAATCGGTTGACCATCTCTTCTTCAAATGTCGTTTCACCGTTCGCCTATGGGGCTTGGTCAAGGCGTGGCTGCAACTCATTCACATTGACACCTCTACTTGGCCCCTGAGGCATTCCACCTTAAACTGGTGGCTTGGGTTGACTGATGCTTCCGTCCCCAACCGGAAGGCCATGGCCTCGCTCACCATGCTCACTACATGAACGATCTGGAACGAGCGAAACGCTCGTGTATTCCGCAACATGGCCGCTCCGCCTACGGTTCTTCTCGACAACATCAAAAGGGAGGCATCATTTTGGGTCGCCGCTGGAGCTAAGAAGCTATGGTCCATCATGCCGGGAGAGTGATTCTTCCGTGTATTGTTAAGGGGTGTTTGTAACACAAACTCTATTCTCTCTTAATTAATATACGTGGCAAATCTTTTGCCCGTTTTCAAAAAAACCTGGTGTAACACAAATCATTACACAATCACAGGATGATTTGAAGACTGGACGGTCCTAGCTAGATGGGTAATGCTCAGTAGATAATTTTACTTGCCCAGCCACTGCCAGCTGGTTCCATATTTTAACTTCTCAGCGTGCTTGCAGCTTATTGGACAGCAGCCGCGTTCATGCTTGAACAGACATATGGGATCTTGTAAAAACAACAGCTTTGCTCTGCACATATCACACGTTATGGTGTATTTATTCTGCGTCTCCTGTGTTTACAAAGAGCATATCAAAATATTGCTGGCAGCTTACTGTTCAAAGCAGTGATTTTATTCGTCAGGGAACCACTTTAATCATCTATTCCTCTTCACTATTTGGATGGTACAAAACCTTACTGCAGAGGCTTATGACGCTTCTATAGCTTCTGTTTCGGCAAATGAAATCAGGGTTTTTATTGCCGCCTGCAAGTGTTTCAGCTTTTATATTTTGAAATGCTAAAAAAGACTGACGTCAGATTTTTAGGCATAGCAAATCAAACGTTTTTCATGGCAAATTATGTTTGCCGAGGGTGGTAAGTTTAATTGCCATCCTTGCGCCAACGTAAATTGCCAAAAAAAGACATTCGATTTGCCGTGCCTAAAAATCTGATGTTCCATGGATATTCGGGTCCCTTATATTTGCATAATCTGGAGCTGAACTGGAAGATATAGCAGTTTCCTGGCCTAAGAAGTCCTGCTCATCTAATATCCTACTTGCTTCCCCAATTGCAAGGATTAGCTCAAGTTGCTTTTCTTGTTGTTCCTGCAAGATATATTAACGGGAGACTTCAACAAAAGGTGAAAAGAAATATAACTCCATACAGGGGAATGCATGAAGAATGAAAAAGCACCCGAGAAAACATTACAGTCCTTAGAGTTAGTGTCACATGCGATGACTGGTACCGGTCCCAAGACAGATGAACTTCATTACTACCAGTCTTGAGACCGATGAACGTGACAATGTTTGGGTACATATCAGAGGAGCGAGGATTGGCTGCCCATGGTGTCGGCGATGAGAGAAGGTTGGTTGGGGACGAGGATTGGAATTTTAATAATTATTTTTCTTCAACAGATAATCTGTATGACAACGTTAGCTATGGTTATCCCTCGATTTGAGGAACTGCGGGCCGAGTGGATGGGACCAGTGGAACAGGTGGTGTTTCGCGTCGAAGGAGCAGCGTGGCATCTGGCACGTCGACAACGGCGGGTCTCAGCGGCATGGAGCAGCGGGGTCTCGCCGGTGGACGTGTGACGATGGACGAGCGCAGGATGGTGGCGTTGTCTGGCGGTCGTGGTGGCGTCGACGACAGCTAGACCGGGCAAGGTAGATGCAGCAGTACAACACAGAAGATGGATTGGTGGCAGGTGGCTGCGGCGGCCTCATACCCGGTAGGCGTCTTGGTTGAGGAGTGCGCCGGACCGGTGGGTGCCCCATACCCGGCAGGCGTCCTGGTTGGGACCTCAGGTCTTAGATGTTAGGTTTGGCTACGAGGTCTGTTTGGTATTAGGCCTAGACTATCAACATCCCTACATCAACTGGATAGAAGTAGCGACTGATGTTGACTAGACGGTGGCTTTAGTCTTACTGTTGTATGACTTTGTAAGGTCTTATGTGAATAATTAATAAAATGGCTGCATGCATCGTCTAGATGCAGAGGCAGGGGGTCCTCCTCTTTTTCTAAAAAAAAAAAGAAATCCCTAAGATAGTGGTATGGGCAGTGATATGGACGCCACTTGTTTTTTTTAGCCTTCTTAAGGCATTGGTTAAATCTTACCTGTCTAAGGTATATTTCGATTCTATTTACTTGTATCTTGATCACAAGACCTTTGTATGTGTTCATTAGTTAAATTTGACTCGTTGGAGCCATTATATATATATTAACTTCTTCTACGCCCCGGCCATTCAAACAACGATCGAACTCGCTCATTAAGAAAGTGACCACGTCCCAACCCACAGTTTCCACCTGATGGTAAAAGACTCTTGCACATATATGTAACCATGTCCTTACTATCCTAACCCACAAGTTCCTTCAACTAGTAAAATTGACTAGTAAATTATAAAGAAATATAAGAGCGTTTAGTAATCTTTTGGAGCTTTTTTGGAGCTTTTTTAAAGAGTGAGTTGACTAGTAAATTATAAAGAAATATAAGAGCGTTTAGTGATCACTTTACTAGTCAATTTAACTGTGATATATATAGTACTCCCTCCGTAAAGAAATGGGTATTTTGGAGCTTTTTTAGCTTTTGATGCAATATAACCTATTTGAGCTCCAAGAGCCATAAAAGCTCCAAAAGCATCTATTTAGGAGTTTTTATGGCTTTTTGGTCAAAGTAAAAAAGCTGCAAAAGCGGAAGCAAAAACCCAAACAAACATGGCTTAGAGATATCACACATTTACTACTACATGTTATCTCAAATTTTATTAACAATGTCCATGCATTTACCCAAAATGGCTTTCACCTAGCTTTATAAATAAAACAACGATCAACAACCCGGTACAAACGCACGCCACCACAAGACACGTACGCACCCAAGACAGGATACATAGGCGTTGAGCGCAGCCACACCACCCCTAGCACTACAAGAGCAACCAGGGGCTTCAACCATGAATACACCGCCGCGAAGAGATGAAGCCGCATACGACGAACCGTGGGCTCCAAGGCGACGACTTCTAGAAGGTTATGACACTGGAGCGCTGCCACCGCCCGATCCGAGGATCAAAGTTTCCCCTGGAGCAACACGAGGGCAATGAGAGCCGGGACGACGCCTTCAAAAAGGGAACGAGCTTTGCCGCCGCTGGTCCGTTCGAAGATAGAACAGGTTTTCACCCTGGCCAACACTCACCGCCACCGAATGCCACAACCCGGCCACCACGACAGGGCCATGGCCACCGGGCAACACCATGCCACGGGATTGTGCCCATGAGCACCGTGCTACCACCACCAGGGCCGCCGCCCCGGCATCCAAAACCTTGACACCACCTCATCCGAGACCCGCTGCTACCCCAACCAAAGAGACGAGCGGAAAGGCCCCGCCTTTCAAACCACTGGGCGGCCCCCAGCGTCGAGACCCTATAGGCCGGCCAAAACTAGCCTCCGTCGACCCGTCCTGCAGCACCGGGTGCAAGACGAGCTCGGTCCTGCCGCCGGGCTCGAGACGACTTCGGTCCTGCAGCACCGGGCGCGAGACGAGCGATAGACCGCAACTGGGAGAAGGCCAACCCTTCGACGAAAGTAGCGCCCGAACAACGAAAAGGGATATCGAATGCCGACACAAGCCGCCTACGGACGAGCTGACGCCAGCACAAGCCAGCCGCCGCCGCAACCGACCTGCAAAGCTGTCTTGGAGCCACCCACGGCCGAAGCAGCAGCAGCCACACCGGGCCACTGCCCAACCCGCGCCGCCCGGCGAGCTCCAAGCGTTGGAGCCGTCGGGCACGCACTGCCACCACGCCGCTGCTACCCCCACCCAACAGCGAAGAGGAAACAACCGACCGTGACCCAAGCCATGCGCAGTCTGTGGCACCAGGGAGACCGCCGATAGCGCGTTGCCCGCCTCCGCCCTAGTCCACCCCATCACCACCGCCAACACACCGCGGCCCCTACCTACATCAGGGAGAAGCCAGCCATGGTCGATGCCGCCCACAGCCCCCGCTGAAGGACGAGCCACCGGCACCGGATCTGACCCGTGTCGCCCCACGGGCCGCCACCTGATGGGGAGGACACACTGGAGCCGCCACGCGCCGTCCAGGCCCCAGGGCGCCGTCATGCCGCCGCCCCGCGCTCCCAGCGCCGCGCCACCGGGCCCGCGGCCACCTGACGCCCCCACGCTGTCCCGCGCCAGCCGCTGACCATGCCGAGGGGAAGAAGCTCCCCGCCGCCACCTACGCCAACCGGGCTTTGCCCGACGGCGCCTTACGGCGGCGGTAGGGGAGAGAGGCCGGGAGGAGGGGACAGTGCGGAGGCGGCCAGGGTTGGCCCCGAGGACGATCGCCGGAGCGGCTCGGGGGGGGGGGGGGGGTTGAACTAGCCTCTACCATGTCCATGCATCTATGGTACTAACTATACTACATGTTATAGTACTGATTGTTTTCCCAGGAATGTGCAGTAAAGTGGTTAGCATTTTTACTATATGTTGCATGGGGTGTTATTACAAACTTCATGGCCAGACATGTGTAGTACAAAAGTGCATCTATAGTAAAGAGGTTACTAATTTTACTACAGGTTCACTACCGATTTTCCGGATATGTCTAGTAAAGTGGTTAACATGTTTTAGTACATTTTATGTGTGACGTTACCATAGACTTTGTGACCAGGCATATGTAGTAAAAAGGTTAATATGCTTTACTACTAGTTACCTAGGAATTTAGGTTCAAGTGGGAGACCAAGGCACTAGTTGCGCGCATGTTGGTTGCTTGGTTGAGTGCGTTAGGCTGGTCATAGTGGGAGTAACATAGCAAGTAACATAACATATCCCGAGACAAGTTTGCTTATGTGGCAGCTAGTTAATGAGGAGAGAGGTGTTTGGAGTAACATATTATGTTACCATCACATAGCGTTTCCCAAGAAAAGTTGAATCTACAAGCTAATAAATGCAACCATATGTTACTACTTCTATGACACTTTGCATTATAAGGGGAGTAACTTAGACTAGTGTCATGCATACGACACTAGTCAAAGTTACTCCCCACTATGACTAGCCTTAGCTGATTAGTTGGGCGCGAAGTTCTGGCCGGAGCGTAGAATTAACATTGTAAGCTGAAGCTCAGTTTAGCGCTCCCATGTGTATATAAATTTTCAACTGCATGTGTCCTGGACAAAAGAAAATTTCAATATATATTTATGTCGCAGCGAGCTGAAAAAATTGATATTTTTGCTGAGGACACATAATTGCCTATTTTCACAATCCGTCCACTAGATCACCTTATTACATTAGAGTGACGCTCCACTATTTATTTTATATTTTCTTGATAACTTTTAAATCGTTCAAACTTAGCGAGCCTAAACAAGTTATGTGATAAGCTATGATAGACACAGCAAGGAATAGTTATTTTTCACCCCCCTCCCCCCTCTGTTTTAACATCAATGCACTGTAATTTTACGTTCCGTAAATTTTATCTATTTCAGACATAAAAGAGAATGTAAGAAAATATATAATCACCGTAAAAAATATTTTATGTTAAGTAAAATTACAAATGTAAAAACATAGTATAAAATGTACATAAAATATACTATTTCTGATCTTATGACCTATATTTTTTTCTTATGTCAAATTTTATGCAATGAATCAATATAAATGTAACTATTTTCATTTGAAATGTAATTTATTTATGAAATGATCGTAAGATTACCTCGGGTGAAGAATAATTTATTCTGCTCCCTGAGTGATGAATAGACTTACCAACAAAACGCTTATTCTACTAACACCTTTAAGACTTAACAACAAAACGCTTATCCTACTAACACTTAAGCACCGCTAAAAACAACAAAGCAGCCACCCTACCCACCCCAAACCGAACCGCACCTATACAAAGATAAAAAATATCCCCCTAGCCGCCCGCACAACCACTCACCTTCTCCCTCCCTCCTAGCCTACTCCCGGGCGCCACCCCATTCCTCCCCCTTTTCCTTCTTCCCCATCCCCCCACCCCGCCGGGGGGCACTAAACTCACCACCTCCACAACCTCGCGCTGTCGCCGTCCCTTGCTCGTGGGGCAACCTCCATCTTCCTAGTGAGCCTCCTCACCGCCCCCAGCGTCGGTCTAGGCGCCCTACACCCAGGCGGCCCGAGCGGCTGCCGGTGTGGATCCGGGCCCGCCAGCCCCAAGGGCCTCGCGCGGCTGCCGGCGTGGATTCGGGCGCGCTGCACCCAGGTGACCTGCATTGCTGCCGCCGCGGGTCCGCTCGGTGTCCCTCCCCTCGTCTTCACCAGAGATCAAATGCCCCTGGGGTCGTCTCTCCTTCCACTGGCGAGGGTCGCGCCAGTGCACTCCTCCCTCTTCCAAGGCTCCAATGCTGACTCCACCCCAGAGAACTGTTGGCGTGCTCCCCCGCGGACACCATCACCGAACAAGCAGTGCGCTCGCACATGGCATGCAAATCTTCACAACGCGCAGCATGCACTCAGGCGGTGCATCTCGTGGGTGCGTGCAGGGCGTGCGGTTCACCGGCCCTCAACGTGCAGTACGCCGATGTGCAGCTCCCTGGTTCAAACAACCTCCACTATTGGCAGCTTCCGGCGGCTAGTCCCGCCCACGGGGACTGCAGCTCCACCGAGGGAGCGTGGAGTCCATGATGCTCCCAGTCTCCCTGATGCTCTCCCTCTCCTTTGATTCGGCCACACCACAACAACTGGAGGTCAGCGTGCCCACCGGATCGAGCTCTGACAACCACCAACAGTGAGAGGACCAGAGGAGGTGCTGCCAAAGCCGGCCACTTCCACGTCTTCAGAGATCCCCTGTCGCGAGCAGTCCTTGGAAGAACTATGGCGGTTGTGCAGATCAGAAAGTTCCTTTTTACCTTTTCAGATTTGACAGCTCTGCTCTATGTTTTGCAGTTCGGTTCCTCGTCAAGTGCTTAGGGAAAAAGCAGTAGTACAATGCATGCATTTGGAGCGTCTTGCAGTTCATCACATGCATCATTGTAGTTTTACATTGCAGTTCATTCTTCTGTTGTTACTGTTTGTTCTATGGTTAAATTTGCAAAAAAGTAATGTATAAGAAAAACACGTGTGGTGCAGTACTCTACCCCTTCGATGGAGTTCACCCTGTGGTAGCGTCGCTTGATGCAGTACGCATCACCGAGGGGATGTGGTTCAGATGGGCACAATGCGTAGTTTTTCAGTAAAAGGTTTTTAGGTTGGTGCAGTTCAGTAGGAGTCAACTGCGTGGATAGGCCATGACAATTGTTAATTGCGTGTACAGGCCATGAAAATTTGGCTGGTGCGGTTCTGCTACTAGAGCATTGCGGTTCGGATGCATTTCTTTGTTTATTTTAGGTTGTGTTCTGTGATTTGGACGGCTGTGTGTATATGTGTACTATCGTCTATTTTGTTTTTGAAGTTCAATACTATTTCATGTGAGATTATGGTTCAGTGCAAAATACTCTGTGGTTCACTTTGTAAACGACAAAAAGAAGAAAAAGTTTAGATGTAGTTCACTAGTTATATACCCCCGCGGTTCACTTTTGCAAGTTCGATTCTTTCGAGATGTAGTTCACTAGATTTTGCCCCTGCGGTACACTTTCGAGAGTGATGTTGTTCACTTGCGCCTAACTTGAAGTGTGAAAAATTTTTAGGGAAACAACAAAAAGAGTTATGCGGTTCACTTTTCGATAGTGTTGTGGTTCACTTGCCCTCGTCTTTGCGGTTCACTTTCGTTCATAAAAAGGTTAGAAAAGTGACAACAAAAACTCATGTGGTTCACTTTAGATAGTGTCGCGGTTCACTTTCGATAGTTTCGCGGTTCACTTTCGGTACTGTTGCGGTTCACTTACTCTCAAAAATGTTAAGTGCGGAAAATTGTTATGATAACGACAAAAAAGAAAGTAATGCGGTTCACTTCTCGATAGTGTTGCTTCACTTACGCCTGATGTGAAGCGCACTCCACTTCCTCCTCCGGGGAAATTTATGTCTGACAAAAGAAATCATGCAGTTCGCTTTCCCGTCTGATGTAGTGCGGCTTTCAGTCTTAAGCAGTGCGTTCTTCTGTCTGACGCGGTCCACGCGTCGATTTTGGTGTCGTGAAAAACAGAGCGTCCGCATTTCGGTAATTCCAAAACTGCTCTTAAACCGTAAGAAATTAGAGTGTTCTACATCAAAAAGTTGGGGCTCGTTGATATCTTTTCAAGGGCATATCATTTGCACCATTCCGATGAGCGGTTTGGAAAAATTACGAAAAAAACGTTCGCAGTCACTCGTTAGCTGCCGCGCCATTTCCAAAATTAGTTTAAAACCAGGAATCTCAAAACATGTTCTACAAATCAAAGTTGCGCCTCTTCCATAACTTTCCAACGGCGTATCACACGCCTCGTTTCGACAAACGGTTAAAAAACTTCCACGAAAACCATATCGAAAAATCCCAAAATAAAACAGAGTTTTCGTGTTTGGGTAAATTTGAAATTGCTCTTAAACAGTAAGGAATTATAGAGTATTCTATATGAAAAAGTTGCGTCTCAATGATATCTTTCCAACGGGGTATCATTTGCATCGTTCCGACGAGCCGTTAGGAAAAAAACGCGAAAAGACGCTCGCTGTCACTCGTCAGGCACCGCACCTTTTTGAAGTTGCTCTTAAACCGTGAAGAATCTCGAAAAGTGTTCAACATGGCGAAGTTGCACCTAATCCATAGCTTTCCAAAGGTATATCACACGCCTCATTCTGACAAACAGTTTAAGAATTAAATAAAAAACAGTATCGAAAAAACCGCGTGTAGTTTTTTGCGACGAGAAGTTCACTCGTCTCAGTATTGCAGTACTCTTACTTCAAAAATGCCGTGCACTTGCGTTGAGCATGCAGTTCGAAAGTGTTAGCATAATATAATTCTGCTAATATTAGCAGAATATATATAAACAAATGTTTCCTACCACCAGCGGTAGTTACCTTCACGTGAGTTTTGTATGTTGTATGTAGTATCTATCAAAACCGAGAGTATATACGTGTAATATGTAGTATATAAGAATATTTGGATAGTATATATACTACTCTTTAGGTAGTATGTACTATTTTTTTAGTAGATTGTTTTATATCTACAAATATGAAGGTATTCTCAAAATATACAAAAAACTATGGATTTACATGCAATTTTTTCGTCTATCTTCCTTTGAAATATCTTAGATATAGTATATGAACATATTTAGAATGATAAAGTGGTATATAGTACCACATGACAGTATATGGGACATGTGGGGTAACTACCCCTGGGTGGCCTACGCTTCGGCCTAATTAGGTGGGCGGGTCGCACCGCAGAAGTAGGCCTCCCCACCGCTGCTAAATAGTTGAGGGTAAAGGTGTTTAAAGAAAATGGTAACAGGATTTAATTTAGTTACCATCAATGCTCGCGTGCTCCACGACGTCCCGCTTCTAAGGCGGCTAATCATTGTTAGTAATGGGTATAGAATAGATGGTAATGCCCATATACACTAGCCACTAGTACATAGTAACTGCATTACTATTTCGGGTCCTTGGTGTTACGGTTGGCAGTGCCTAGTAATTACATTACTATATGGTATAATTCACTTTTTCTTTAGCAACTAAGATGCAAATGAAAGCCGTGTAGAAATTAGGGTTGAATTACCGTAGGGCCTAATTGCCTTCACAGAAATCACAAGATTATTTTAGGTTTACTATGGACCTTGTTTTGGTTTACTATATTTGCACAAAATTGCTGTCGGTAATTGACATCGTACTATTAATATGTTTACTTCGGAAATCCGTTGGTGCTCCCGGGAGCGCGCGCTCCTGCGCATGAAAAAAATATTTCTAAGTGTGCAAAATTCCAAACAAAAATTTGGCGCATACATATGTGTGCACGTTAAGTTTGGGAGAAAACCGACATTCTTTGCGGCTTGTGTAAAAATGACAAAAGGATGTCTCGTGAAAAGCATTTTTAACACCGAATTTTGTCTTTTTCACACACGACACATAAGTTGTCAGTTTCGCGTTTTTCGCGAAACGACTTTGTGAACATGTACAATATCGAGATGTACGCGCCAAATTTTTGTTTGAAATTTTTTAACATTTTAAAATATGTTTTAAACACATTTTAAAAACCAGGAGTGCGCACTTCCATGTGCCAAGATGCCACTCTCTGCAATTACTACCTATAGTACATAGTAGCAACTAATAGCCATAGGCTCCTTACCTGACCTTAATACAATTACCATCAAATATGTTTCTCCATCGGAAAATACCATAAATTAAATTAGCATGTACCATGTACACAGGTCAAAAAGTAGTAATGGTTTCATCCTGTTACTCCCTCCGT